>NW_028181863.1:0-114955 GCF_056956725.1 Heliconius melpomene rosina
ATAAGCCGCCCTCCGGCGACCCGGTCTCTTACGGCGGATGGCGACTTCGGCAAAAGCCTCCCTCGCCCGTTCCGCCGACTCCTTCTCGAGCACCACTGCCTCGCAGAAGGACGAAACCGCGTCCCACGACGTCTCGCTGCCGGCCATGGCCTTGACCACGGCCGGCAGGGAAAGGTCGTCCCCGATGACGTCGCGCAAAGCGCGACGTTGAGACGCCCAGGCTGTGCACACCTCCAACGTGTGCTGGGCCGTCTCGTCGAGGCAGTCGTCGCAGTGGTGGCAGCGAGCGTCGGGCTCCCTCCCAGCGATCCGACACAGGTAACCCCCGAAGCAACCATGCCCCGTGAGCACCTGTGTGGTGCGGAAGGTTAGGACGCCGTGACGCCGCGCTAACCACTGGCGGAAAACTGGACGAACCGCCTCGATCGTCAACCGGCCGGCAGATGGTGTCGCCAGCCGGGATTCCCACACTTCTAATGCGGCTTCCCGCTCCTCCTCGGCGCGTGCTGGACTGGCCGGTTCCCCGGACGCTAGGCCCCGACGCCGGCAATAGACCGACGCCAGAGACAGAGCATCCAGATCCCACGGCATGACTCCAGCCAGCACGCATGCCACCTCACCGGAGATGGTCCGGTACCCCCGTATCGCCCGGATGGCCATCACCCTCTGCGCACGTCGCAGCAGGGTGATGTTGTGCCGGTCCAGGGCGTCCGCCCATACGGGAGCACCGTAGAGCGCCATCGATCGGACCACTCCGGTGTACAGCCGACGGCTAGAGGCGCTCGGCCCACCAACATTGGGCAAAAGGCGCGCCAGTGCCGCCGCTGTCTTCAATAGTTTCGGGGCCAAGGATGTAAAGTGGCCCCGAAAACTCCACCGACCATCCAGAACAAGTCCGAGGTACTTCATGCTCCGGGCGACGTCAATCTTGACGCCACCGACGACGATGTGGGCATCTGCCGGTGGGCCCTTTCGAGGAGCATGGAAGTAGATTGCCTCGGACTTGTTGAGGGAGACCTCCAAACCCAGCCGCTTTATGCGGCCGACGACCTCCGCCACTCCAGCCGTCGCGAGGACCGCCGCCTCCCGATAGGTCCTCTGCTGCGCCAAGACCAGCGTGTCATCGGCGTAACAGAGGACCTTTATCCCCCTCAGGGTGCCGCCCCGCAGCACCCAGTCGTAGCCGATGTTCCAGAGGATCGGACCCAGCACCGATCCTTGTGGAACACCGGCCGACACAACAAACTCCCTCCAACCTCCTCCAGGAGCCGGAAAGGTCACAGACCTCCCGGACAGGTAAGCCCCGATGACGCGGCGCAGGTATGGAGGCACACGATGGTATAACAGTGCCTCCTTTATGCAGGGCCATGGCAGGGAGTTGAAGGCGTTGGCGATGTCTAAAGACACCGCCAAGACTCCATCGCCTCGGGCCACCGCATCCTGCGCATAGGACTTTACCTCCAGTATGGCATCCACCGTCGATCGCCCCCTACGGAAGCCATACTGGTGGTCCGAGAGGTCCGGACCTGTCCCCTCCAAATGGTGTTGTAGCCTCCTGGCTACAACACGCTCGAAGAGCTTGGCGATCTCGCTCAAGAGCACGATGGGCCTGTAGGCGGAGGCTGAATCCGCCGGGCGACCCTCCTTCTTGATGAGGACTAACCTGCCTGTCTTCCACCGCTGTGGAATTATGGCTTGAGCCAGACAGGCAGTGAATAGTCCTCGCACTCTGGGCCCTAAGGTGTTGAGGGCCAGAGTTAGCGCCCGGCCGGGAATGCCATCCAAGCCCGGGGCGGTGCTCTTGAGCCGAGATCGGCGTACAGCTTCTTCGAGCTCCTCCTCCTCCACCGGTGGTGTGACGCTGTCCTCGTCGTCCTCCTCTACCTCCTCACGCGCTGCAGGGCGGGCCATACTGGGTGGTGCAAAACTGGCCCGCTGCGGGAATAGCGACGACAGAACCCCTCGGAGTATGTCCGGTCGGAGTGTCTGCGTCAGTGGCGGTGCCCAAGCCCGTAACCTACCGAGCACCATTCGGTAAGGTGTGCCGTACGGGTCTTGGTCTATCCCCGCGATCAACCGGTCGTGCGACTCGCCTTTCACACGACCGATCTCCTCCTGCAGCTGCGTTCTCGCCTCGACATAGACGCGGTACAGTCGGTCTTCCTCCTCCTGCACCTTCTGTACCCGTCTGCGATAGTGGCTGTACTGGCGTCTCGCCGCAACGCAGGTGTTACGCAGTTGCGCGATCTCCCACGACCACCAGTACACTTGCCGCCGTTGAGGGCGGCGCCCGGAACGAGGCATTGACGCGTCACAGATACGCGTCAGCGCCCCCTGCGCCCAGGATGCGGCGTCTTCTGCAGACGCCAAGCTCTGGGGCAGCCAGGATTCCACTATCGCGGCCTCCTCCAACAACTCCCTGTCGAGACGACCCAGTTGCCACCGCGGTCCGTACTCTCGCGAGTTTGGACTGGGGGCTGGTTGCACCGCTGAATGTGTGGAGATCTCGTACAAGATGTAGAGGTGATCCGAGAGAGTCTCCACATCATCCAGCACTCGCCAGCCCCGAACACGACACGCTAGGGCCGGGCTCGCGAACGAAACGTCCACGACGGATCCGCCCAGCCTTCGCACACACGTGTTCTTGGTCCCTCGGTTGAGCACAGACAAACCGGTGGCAACAACCCACTCCGACAGCGTCACACCACGCACATCCGTCGTTGCGGAGCCCCACACGCTGGACTTCGCGTTGAAATCGCCCGCGACCACCACTTCCGCCGGACGAAATCGCTCTACCATTTCCCCCAATCGTATAAGGAACTCTTCAAACTCCGCAAGAGTTCGATTGGGGGAAAAGTAGACCCCTACGACAACTAGGTCGCCGACAAGTGCTGCGACGCATCCCGCACCCCTCTCTACTCGTGAGAAGGGTGGAGAGCCCGCTGCGACCTGGGTGATAATAGTCACCACCCCGGTGTTGTCGGCTACCCAGTTATCTCTGTCGGGAACGCTGTAGGGCTCCGAAACAACCGCTACCTGGATAGACCACTGCGCCAGGCTTTGGACCAATAAGTCCTGGGCCCGGGCACAGTGGTTAATATTCGCCTGCAGCACACGGAGAGCCATTATTGGTCTTCCATGTGCTGCGCCTCCTCTCGCCCAACTGGGGCGTCTGGCTTGCCCGCTGGTGGCCCATTTTCTCCCTTCCTGCCGCTCCTCCTCTTCCTCGAGGAGCTGGCTTTCGCACATATGGCGCTTCCCACTGTATGGTCTGCGGGCTGTTCTGCCGCCACGCAAACCGGGCAGTGAGGTGCCGCCGAGCACTGATTTTGTTTGTGCCCAGCTTGTCCGCACCTGAAACACTGCTGGCTCCTATCATGTGCACTGCTGCACTTCGCCGCCATGTGACCAATTTCGTGGCAGCGATAGCAGCGCAGGGCTCGCTGTTGCAGCAGTTGCACACGCGCCGAAACGAAGCCCACTAGGAGCCTCGACCCGCTGACCTTCTTCGCTGCCATAACAGGGCAGCGAACCCACACTGTGCCCAGACCATTTCTGTCCTGCCGGATCTCCCCTGCCTTCACCGACCCTTCGTCACATCCGCCAACTCGACTTATAGCCTGCACCACCTCCTCCGAAGTGGCAGAGTCATCCAGGCCACTGACCCGCAACTCTGCGCACTTCACTGGTCTTGCGACCAAAACCTCGCTGGAGTCCAGCACCCCACGCAGCCGCTGAGCTAGGGTATCCGCCTTTTCGCTGCTATTGGCGCCAGGTAGCTCCAGAACCCTGGCACCAGTAGAGGCGACTCTAAGACGCAAGTCAGAGATGCCCAGGTCTTCTAACTTTATCGCCTGCTTTACTTGTGACAGCACGTCTTTGTATGTCAACTCCTTGTTGACGGCTGCCGGCTGCAGAGTCAGCGTCACCGCCGCCGATCGCGGGGGGCGCAACTTGGGCTGCTTGGCAGACTTCTTCGCCTTCGTCTGCTTCCCACTAGGGACTACAGCCGCCTTCTTTTTGCCCTTGCGCACCACCACGCTCCAGCCCTCATTCAAATCGGCAGGAGTGGGAGGCAGCGGACGAGGCTCCACAGACGCCGCTTTCTTTCCTCCTGTTTTGCCTTTCCCTTTCTTTGGGCCCTGTTTTTGTTTTGGGCCTGGATTGGCAGGCGCGACTAGGGTCGTCACAGTGGGCTCAGCCACCACCACTGAGACGGCCGCCTGTCGCCTTCTGTCCGCCGCTAAAGGAGGACGAACTGGCTTTGCCGGTAGGAGCCTGTCCTCCAGCGCCGCCAGCCGCGTATTAAGCAATGTGCCCACCTGCACCATTACCGTACGCGCCACGTCGTCCTCCTTTTTCTTCTCTTCGTGTCCCTGTCGCTGGGTCCTTGATCGTTCTAATTCCTCTCTCATCAAGGACATCTCTTTGCGCAGCTCCGACAGCTCATTAGTTAAACGGCTGTTGGCTGCCCGCAACTGCGTCACCTCCTCGTTTGCCGTCTTATTGGCCAAAACTTCCACGGCCATACTAATGGCGCCGGCAGCCTGCTTAAGGGCTTTTGTAAAAGTGCCCTTAAGATTGCCGGATCTGCAGGCGACTTTGTTGATAATGGACAAGCTGTCCTTGACCTGGTGCTGCAGATCTTGCACCAGTTGGCCACTCACACTAGGTCTCGCCGAGTCGGAGAAATCCGAGAGCCTGGAGCTTGCCCTGGACTGCACCGACTGCACCATCCCCTCGACCTCTTCCTCCGCTTCTAGCCGAAGCTCCTCTCGCCGAACCGAACTTAACTTGGCCTTCGGCTTTTCTCTCTCTCCGCCACTTTCCGAAGAGCCGGAGCGGGTCTTCTTGCTCCTCGGCCTCTTCCGATACTTGCGGTCTCTCCGCATCTCCTCAGTTTGGGGCTCTATGGAGACACAACTATCTGCCTCCGACTCAGTGGCCGCCCAGAAGCGGCCACGTGAGGATGTTGAGCCCGACCTGGACCTTCCGCTGACAATGGAGGCGATTTCCGCCAGGTCCAGCCGCTCTATCACCACTTTCGCGTCTTTCACGCCACTAGCTCCACTTACAGGCGCAGAAGCCAGTTTACCAACGCCTATGAAAGGCACAACTCCCTCCACTCCGCCCATCTCGGGCACTAACACACCACCGCCCTCCTCGGGCCCTCCTACTACATCAATTTGGGTTTTTGTTTTGTTTTTTAAGTCTTCCATATTGTTCCCACGAGCGTGGGGGAAAAAACGGTCCATCCGAGCAGTGCCCCCTGTACTCGGATAAGCCTATTACGCCAGGGTGTCGGCCGGTACCCTGGCGGGACCAGCAGTAGCGACTGATCTCCCCATCAGCCATGAACCCCTCGCGCTGCTTCGCCGCTTGGGTTGGGGTAATTTTTTATAGAGGTTTTCTTCCTCGCAGCCCGGCCGGTAAAGGCAAGGCCCTCGGTTCCACTCCTGATTACGAGACATGACCGCAACCAAGAGTGGAGTTCCGATATATTCGGCGCAGGCACATCACTGCACCTGCGTGGCGGTAGGGTGAGTACACACCACGCGCGCCCTCCGGTTCCTCACACTGTGTCCTCTGCATGACAGAGGACACGCGGAGAACCACGTCGGATTATTAGCCAGCTAGCAATCCTTACCCAAGGACGAATCCTGTGGGCACCAATTACTAGCCGCCCAGGGTGCACCGGCCCGCAACACTGTTCGTCCCCCCCGAATGACAAGCATTCGAGAAAGGGCCAACAGCGAGCGAACACACGAGGAGGTTATCCGACCAAGCACCCCAACCCTTTTTTTTTTTTTTTTTTTTTTTTTTTTTTTTTATTTATCGTGAGGAAATCCTTTTACGGATACCGGCCCGAGTGGGGACTCGAGCGGGTTATGTGGGACTCGTGGACCGGCTGAAGGCCGATCCCAATACCCACTAAAACCTCACGGTGCTCCTCCTCGACCGCCACTGACCGCGAGACACGGGGACGTGAGTCTTCCGCGAAACGCGGCGGCGGGAGCCTGCAAGGCACGTCGCGGAGTCAAGGGTGTGTGGGCACCCTCGACGGCCTGCTCGGAGTAGCGCGCGGGAGCAACCTGCGCGCGCCTACTCGGGCCAGGTTGGTAGGCGGTCAGCTTCCCCAAGCTGACCGCCCTCTGGCACATTAGGGCGGAAGGCGGCGATCGTGTGCCGCCCTCCGGCGACCCGGTCTCTTACGGCGGATGGCGACTTCGGCAAAAGCCTCCCTCGCCCGTTCCGCCGACTCCTTCTCGAGCACCACTGCCTCGCAGAAGGATGAGACCGCATCCCACGACGTCTCGCTGCCGGCCATAGCTTTGACCACGGCCGGCAGGGAAAGGTCGTCCCCTATGACGTCGCGCAAAGCGCGACGTTGAGACGCCCAGGCTGAGCACACCTCCAATGTGTGCTGGGCCGTCTCATCGAGGCAGTCGTCGCAGTGGTGGCAGCGAGCGTCGGGCTCCCTCCCGGCGATCCGACACAGATAACCCCCGAAGCAGCCATGCCCCGTGAGCACCTGTGTCGTGCGGAAGGTTAGGACGCCGTGACGCCGCGCTAACCACTGGCGGAACACTGGACGAACAGCCTCGATCGTCCTCAGGCCGGCAGATGGTGTTGCCAGCCGAGATTCCCACAACTCCATTGCGGCTACCCGCACCTCCTCAGTGCGTGCCTGGCTTGCCGGTTCCCCGGACACTAGGCCTCGACGCCGGCAATAGACCGACGCCAGAGACCGAGCATCCAGATCCCACGGCATGACTCCAGCCAGCACGCACGCCACCTCACCGGAGATGGTCCGGTACCCCCGTATCGCCCGGATGGCCATCACCCTCTGCGCCCGTCGTAGCAGGGTGATGTTTTGCCGATCCAGGGCGTCCGCCCAGACGGGAGCACCGTAGAGGGCCATCGACCTGACCACTCCGGTGTACAGCCGACGGCTAGAGGCGCTCGGCCCATCGACATTGGGCAAAAGGCGCGCCAGTGCCGCCGCTGTCTTCATCAGTTTCGGGGCCAAGGATGTAAAGTGGCCCCGGAAACTCCACCGACCGTCCAGAACAAGTCCGAGGTACTTCATGCTCCTCTTGACGTCTATGTTGACGCCACCGACGACGATGTGGGCATCAGGTGGTGGGCCCTTTCGAGGAGCATGGAAGTATAACGCCTCGGACTTGTTCAAGGCGACCTCCAGACCAAGCCGCCTTATGCGGCCGACAATCTCCGCTACTCCAGCGGTCGCGAGTACCGCCGCCTCCCGATAGGTCCTCTGCTGTGCCAAGACCAGCGTGTCATCGGCGTAGCAGAGGACCTTTATCCCCCTCAGGGTACCGCCTCGCAGCACCCAGTCGTATCCGATGTTCCAGAGGATCGGACCCAGCACCGATCCTTGTGGAACACCGGCCGACACCTCATACTCCTCCCAACCTCCTCCAGGAGCCGGAAAGATCACAGACCTCCCGGACAGGTAAGCCCCGATGACGCAGCGCAGGTATGGAGGCACACGGTGGTATAAAAGTGCCTCCTTAATGCAGGGCCAGGGCAGGGAGTTGAAGGCGTTGGCGATGTCTAAAGACACCGCCAAAACTCCATCGCCCTTGGCCACCGCATCCTGCGCATGGGACTTCACCTCCAGTATGGCATCCACCGTCGATCGCCCCCTGCGGAAGCCATACTGCTGGTCCGAGAGGTCCGGACCTGTCTCCTCCAAGTGGTGTTGCAGCCTCCTGGCTACAACACGCTCGAAGAGCTTGGCGATCTCGCTCAAGAGCACGATGGGCCTATAGGCGGAGGCTGAATCCGCCGGGCGACCCTCCTTCTTGATGAGGACTAGCCTGCCTGTCTTCCACCGCTGTGGAATTATGGCTTGAGCCAGACAGGCAGAGAATAGCCCTCGCACTCTGGGCCCAAGGATGTTAAGGGCCAGAGTTAGCGCCCGGCCGGGAACGCCATCCAAGCCCGGGGCGGTGCTCTTGAGCCGAGATCGGCATATAGCTTCTTCGAGCTCCTTCTCATCCACCAGTGGTGCGACACTATCGACTTCCTCCTCCTGCACTACAGGGCGGGCCATGGTTGGTGGTGTAAAACTGGCCCGCTGCGGGAACAATGACGTCAGCACTCCTCGGAGGACGTCCGGTTGGAGCGACTGCGTCAAGGGCGGAGCCCACGTCCGGAGTTTACCGCACACCATGCGATACGGCGTTCCGAACGGATCCCCGTCTATCCCCGCGATCAATCGGTCGTTAGATTCTGCCTTCGAACGACCGATTGCTTCCTGTAGCGCCTTCCTCGCCTCAACATACGTGCGGTACCGCCGTTCCTCCTCCTCTTCCTCTCGGCGTACCCGCCTGCGATAGTGCGTGTACTGGCGTCTCGCCTCAATGCAGGTGACGCGCAATTGAGCGATCTCTCCCGACCACCAGTACACTTGTCGCCGCTGAGGGCGGTGCCTAGAACGGGGCATAGACGCGTCGCAGATACGCGTCATAGCCCTCTGCGCCCAGGTGGCAGCGTCTTCCACAGACGCCAAGCTCTGGGGCAGCCAGGCCTGCACTATCGCAGCCTCCTCCAGGAGTTCTCTGTCGAGACACCCAAGTCGCCACCGCGGTCCGAACTCTCCCGAAGTTGGACTGGGGGCTGACTGCGCCGCTGAATGTGTGGAGATCTCATATTGGATGTAGAGATGGTCCGAGAGAGTCTCCACATCATTCAGCACTCGCCAGCCCTGAACACGGCACGCTAGGACAGGACTCGCAAACGTAATGTCTACGACGGACCCGCCCTGCCTTCGCACACACGTGTTTGTAGTCCCTCGGTTGAGAACTGACAAACCGGTGGCGACAATCCACTCCTCCAATGTCGCACCACGTACGTCCGTCTTTGCGGAGCCCCACACGCTGGATTTAGCATTCAGGTCTCCTGCGACCAAGACCTCCGGCGCACGGTGTCTTTCCACCATTTCCCCCAAGCGGATTAGGAATTCCTCGAACTCTGCAAGAGTTCGATTGGGAGAAAAGTAGACGCCTATTACAACTAGATCGCCGACATGTGCCGCGACGCATCCCGCACCCTTCTCTACTCGTGAAAAGGGCGGAGAGCCCGCAGCGATCTGGGTGACCAGAGCTACCACTCCGGTGTTGTCTGCGACCCAGTTGTCACGCGCAGGAATGCTATAAGGCTCCGCAACGACCGCCACCTGAATCGACCACTGCACCAGGCTTTGGACCAATAAGTCTTGGGCTCTGGCACAGTGGTTGATGTTCGCCTGGAGCACGTGGAGCGCCATTATTGATGCTCCATGTGCTGCAGCTCCTCGCCCTGCGTCGGGGCTTCAGGTCGGCTTCGGCTTGTTCGCCTCGCCGCACCTCTCCGCTTCTTCGATTGAGCGCACATCTTGGCGCACGCTGCTCCACCTGCCAGATGATCCGCGGGCCTTTTTGCGTCCTCACAAATAGGACAATGCGCCGAAGCGGAGCAGCTACTTTGTTTGTGCCCTGGCTTCCCGCACCTGTAACAGTGTGCACTCCGGTCTTTGTCACTCGTGCAATTAGCCGCGACATGCCCTACTTCGTGGCAGCG
Source organism: Heliconius melpomene rosina (assembly GCF_056956725.1). NCBI lineage: Eukaryota > Metazoa > Arthropoda > Insecta > Lepidoptera > Nymphalidae > Heliconius > Heliconius melpomene. Next base: position 9,589 of record NW_028181863.1, read on the forward strand.
GAAGCAGCGCAGCACGCGAGGCTTCAGTAACTGCACGCGTGCCGACACAAAGCCGACCAACAGCCTTCCGCCGCTGACCTTCTTCGCCGCTGCCACTGGACAGCGGAGCCAGGCAGTACCGAGCCCATTTCGATCTTGGCGGATCTCCCCCACTTTAACGGCGCTAGCGTCGCAGCCACCTGCTCGACTCACAGCCGCCGCCACCTCCTCCGATGTCACAGAGTCATCGAGCCCACAAACTCTCAGCTCCGCACACCTGGTGGGCCTCGAGACCTGCACATCGCCAGCGTTAAGGACGCTCCGCAGATGTTGCGCGAGAACGTCCGCCTTCTCCCCGGTATTCAAACCCGGCAGTTCGAGTAGCCTCGCTCCCGTTGAGGCAACTCTGAACCTGACGTCCGTGATGCCCAGATCTTCCAGTACCACCTTCTCCTTGATCTGGGTCAGGACGTCCTTGTAAGTCACCTCCTTAGCACCCGGCTGCAGCTTCAGCGCAACCACAGACGACCTAGGAGGTCGCAGTCTGGGAGCTTTCGGCGCAGACTTTTGTCGCGTCTTCCCGCCCTTCGGCTGCTGCTGGACAGCCTTCTCCTTCTTCTTCTTGCCCTTCCTGGCGACGACGTTCCACCCCTCATTTAGGTCTGCCGGAGCAGGTGGTAGAGGCCGCGGCTCTGGAGCTTTCGCCACAGTGCTCTTCCCCTTACCCTTGCCTTTGCCCTTGCCCTTACCCTTGCCACTCTCCGGCATTGGGCCTCTTTTGGGAGCAGGGTTCGCAGGAGCCATGAGCGTGGTTGTCGTCTCTGCCCTCGCCGATGTTGTGGCAGTCGCTTTATTGGCACCCTTTGACGCCGCCAGCGGAGGGCGCATGCTCTTCTCCGGAAGAAGTCGGCTCTCAAGTCCCTCAATCCTTGCACTGACCATGGTTCCGACCTCCATCATAATGGAGCGCATCAGCTCGTCGGAACGCCCAGGCATAACCTTCTCAGGTGCCACTCCTTGGCCCTTTTGCTTTTGGAGGTCAGCCCGTAAAAGACTGACCTCGTTTCTCAACTCCGACATTTCGTAGCGCAGCTTGTTATTATGAACGCGCAGCTGCGCCACCTCCTCTGTCGCCGTCCGCTGTGCCAACTCGTCTACGGCCATGCCTATGGCTTTGGCAGCCTCCTTTAGGGCCCTGGTAAAGGTGCCCTTCAGGTTACCAGACTTGGTGGCAACCTTCCTTATAATTTCTAGGCTCCCAGCCACCTGATGCTGTAGGTCAGATGCGAGTCTGGCTTCGTCCTGCTCCCCATCGGACCGCCGAGACATGTCTGAAAGTCTAGAACTGACTCTAGACCGCACGACTGAGACACTTTCCAGTACCTCTTTCTCATTTCTGAGTTGTAACTCCTCTTTATTGGCCTCCCTAATCTTCTCAGCTTCTATAGTAGGCCGACCTCTTTCTCTTTTCTTGGCCACAACTTTTGACGCCGGTCGGTCGGACTCTCCATCGCCGGAGGACCCTGATTGGTCACTCGGCTTCCGTGGTCTTTTCCTCCTATCTTTCATGAACTGTGACCGCGTCTTAGTTCGTTGCGACTCCACCGACATTACGCTTTCGGAATCAGAAGCTCTCGACTCCAATGCTGCCCATAGCCGCCCAAACGACGAACCAGATCCTCTCCTCGATCTACCACCAGTGATAGACGCTACATCGTCGAGATCCACCCTGGTCAAAACCACTCGCGGCTCCCCCTCTGCGAATTGGCCAACATAATCTGACCCAAACGCCACAATACTCGACACGGACTGCCTCCGCTGTTCACATTCACGTGTCTCCACAACCACTGCCGTTGCACTTCCAACACCTTCGCCCTTCCCGGACCCAACTTCTCCTTCTCCTTCTCCTTCTCCGCCCTTCACAGGCACTCCCTCTACTCCGCCCATCTCGGGCCCCTCCCCAGCAACACATCGGAAAGACTGGCCCCCCCCAGATTCGCGGGGCTTGCGTGCCGTAGCACGGAGGGATTCCCCGGCCTCGTAGAGACCGGAACCCTCCTGGGGTAGTGAATTGTAATTCTGCTTGTCCGACATGTTTGTTACTGTTCCACAGTGGGGCTTTTCTGTCGGGGTGTGCTCCCCTAGGCCGTGTCCATAACAATGGACTAAAGACACGCCCATGCCTAGCTGGTTTTGGTCCGCGCCGGGAACAAATTCCCGGTCCACTCGCCCGCAAGTGCGAGTGGTTTCCCCTATCCGCCACCGGGGGACGCGCCCAGTAGGAGACCAGCAACTCCCTTGGGAACCTTTTTTTTTTTTTTTTTTTTTTTTTTTTTTTTTTTTTTTTTTTTTTTTTTTTTTTTTTTTTTTTTTAACGTGAGGAAATCCTTTTACGGATACCGGCCCGAGTGGGGACTCGGGCGGGTTATGTGGGACTCGTGGACCGGCTGAAGGCCAATCCCAATACCCACTAAAACCTCACGGTGCTCCTCCTCGACCGCCACTGGCCGCGAGACGCGGGGACTAGAATCGTCCACGAATCGCGGCGGCGGGAGCCTGCTAGGCACGTCGCGGAGTCAAGGGTGTGTGGGCACCCTCGACGGCCTGCTCGGAGTAGCGCGCGGGAGCGACCTGCGCGCGCCTACTCAGGCCAGGTTGTTAGGCGGCCAGCTTCCCCAAGCAGACCGCCCTCTGGCACATTAGGGCGGAAGGCGGCGGTCGTGTGCCGCCCTCCGGCGACCCGGTCTCTTACGGCGGATGGCGACTTCGGCAAAAGCCTCCCTCGCCCGTTCCGCCGACTCCTTCTCGAGCACCACTGCCTCGCAGAAGGATGAAACCGCGTCCCACGACATCTCGCTGCCGGCCATGGCCTTGACCACGGCCGGCAGGGAAAGGTCGTCCCCGATGACGTCGCGCAAAGCGCGACGTTGAGACGCCCAGGCTGTGCACACCTCCAACGTGTGCTGGGCCGTCTCGTCGAGGCAGTCGTCACAGTGGTGGCAGCGAGCGTCGGGCTCCCTCCCAGCGATCCGACACAGGTAACCCCCGAAGCAACCATGCCCCGTGAGCACCTGCGTCGTGCGGAAGGTTAGGACGCCGTGACGCCGCGCTAACCACTGGCGGAATACTGGACGAACCGCCTCGATCGTCAACCGGCCGGCAGATGGTGTCGCCAGCCGGGATTCCCACAACTCAATCGCGGTTTCCCGCTCCTCCTCAGTGCATGCCTGGCTTGCCGGTTCCCCGGACACTAGGCCCCGACGCCGGCAATAGACCGACGCCAGGGACAGAGCATCCAGATCCCACGGCATGACTCCAGCCAGCACGCACGCCACCTCACCGGAGATGGTCCGGTACCCCCGTATCGCCCGGATGGCCATCACCCTCTGCGCACGTCGCAGCAGGGTGATGTTGTGCCGATCCAGGGCGTCCGCCCATACGGGAGCACCATAGAGCGCCATCGATCGGACCACTCCGGTGTACAGCCGACGGCTAGAGGCGCTCGGCCCATCGACGTTGGGCAAAAGGCGCGCCAATGCCGCCGCTGTCTTCAACAGTTTCGGGGCCAAGGATGTAAAATGGCCCCGGAAACTCCACCGACCGTCTAGAACAAGTCCGAGGTACTTCATACTCCTCTTGACGTCGATTCGGACGCCACCGACGACGATGTGGGCATCTGCCGGTGGGCCCTTTCGAGGAGCATGGAAGTATAACGCCTCGGACTTGTTCAGGGCAACCTCCAGGCCCAGCCTTCTAATTCGGCCGACGACGTCGGCCACTCCGGCCGTTGCGAGCACTGCTGCCTCGCGATAAGTCCTCTGCTGCGCCAAGACCAGCGTGTCGTCGGCGTAGCAGAGGACTCCAACTCCTCGTAGGGTGTCGCCTCTCAACACCCAGTCGTACCCGATGTTCCACAGGAGTGGCCCGAGAACCGAGCCCTGTGGAACACCGCACGACACTTCATATTCCTCCCATCCTCCTCCAGGAGCCGGAAACGTCACAGACCTCCCGGACAGGTAAGCCCCGATGACGCGGCGCAGGTATGGTGGCACTCGGTGATAGACAAGTGCCTCCTCAATGCAGGGCCAGGGCAGGGAGTTGAAAGCGTTGGCGATGTCTAAAGACACCGCCAAGACTCCATCGCCCAGGGCCACCGCATCCTGCGCATGGGACTTCACCCTCAGTATGGCATCCACCGTCGAGCGCCCACTGCGGAAGCCATACTGGTGGTCCGAGAGATTTGGACCTGTCCGCTCCAAGTGACGCTGCAACCTCCTCGTCACAACCCGCTCGAAGAGTTTGGCGATCTCGCTCAAGAGCACAATTGGCCTGTAGGCCGAGGCCGAGTCCGCCGGGCGACCCTCCTTCTTAAGGAGGACTAGCCTGCCTGTCTTCCACCGCTGTGGAATTATGGCTTGAGCCAGACAGGCAGAGAATAGTCCTCTCACTCTGGACCCAAGGATGTTAAGGGCCAGAGTTAACGCCCTCCCGGGAACGCCATCAAGGCCGGGTGCGGTGCTCTTGCCGCGAGATCGGCGAACTGCTTCCTCCAGCTCCTCCTCCTCCACCTGTGGTGCGACGCTGTCCTCCTCCTCTTGCGGTGCAGGGCGGGCCATAGTTGGTGGTGTAAAATTGGCCCGTTGCGGGAACAGTGACGACAGAACCCCTCGGAGAATGTCCGGTCGGAGTGTCTGCGTCAGTGGCGGAGCCCAAGCCCGTAGCTTGCCAAGTACCATACGGTAAGGCGTGCCAAACGGGTCTTGGTCTATTCCCGCGAGCATCTGGTCGTGTGACTCGCCTTTCACACGACCGATCTCCTCCTGCAACCGCGTTCTCGCCTCGACATACAATTGGTACAGTCGGTCTTCCTCCTCCTGCACCTTCTGTACCCGCCTGCGATAGTGGCTGTACTGGCGTCTCGCCGCAACGCAGATGGTACGCAGTTGCGCGATCTCCCACGACCACCAGTACACCTGCCGCCGTTGAGGGCGGCGCCCGGAACGGGGCATTGACGCGTCACAAATACGCGTCAGCGCCCCCTGCGCCCAGGATGCGGCGTCTTCTGCAGACGCCAAGCTCTGGGGCAGCCAGGACTCCACTATCGCGGCCTCCTCCAACAATTGCCTGTCGAGGCGACCCAATTGCCACCGCGGTCCGCACTCTCGCGAGGTTGGACTGGGGGTTGGTTGCACCGCCGAATGTGTGGAGATCTCGTAAGAGATGTAAAGGTGATCCGAGAGAGTCTCCACATCATCCAGCACTCGCCAACCCCGAACACGACTCGCTAGGGCCGGGCTCGCGAACGAAACGTCCACGACGGATCCGCCCAGCCTTCGCACGCACGTGTTTGTCGTCCCCCGGTTGAGTACTGACAAACCGGTGGCAATCACCCACTCGGACAGCGTCACACCACGCACATCCGTCGTTGCGGAGCCCCACACGCTGGACTTCGCGTTAAGATCGCCGGCCACCAACACCTCCGCCGGACGAAATCGCTCTACCATTTCCCCCAATCGTATAAGGAACTCTTCAAACTCCGCCAGAGTTCGATTGGGGGAAAAGTAGGCCCCTACGACAACAAGGTTGCCGACAAGTGCGGCGACGCATCCCGCACCCCTCTCTACTCGTGAGAAAGGCGGAGAGCCCGCGGCGACCTGGGTGATCACAGCCACCACCCCGGTGTTGTCGGCTACCCAGTTGTCTCTGTCGGGAACGCTGTAGGGCTCCGAAACAACCGCCACTTGTATCGACCACTGCGCCAAGCTTTGGACCAATAAGTCTTGGGCTCTGGCGCAGTGGTTGATGTTCGCCTGCAGAACTCGTTCGGCCATTATTGAACGAGCATAGGCTGCTCCTCCGCGGCCCTAGAATGGGCTTCAGGTTGGGCTTGGCTCGACGTCGCCTTCCCTCTCCCGCCTTTGCTGCGCTTCGATTGCGCACAGATTTTCGCGCATGCTGCACTGCCGGCTAAGTGGCCTGCAGGTCTCTGCGCATCCTCGCAAGCCGGGCAGTGCGGTGCATCCGAACACACAGTTTGTTTATGCCCAGGACGCCCACATCTAAAGCATTGCGAGCTCCGGTCCACACCTTCACATTTTGCCGCTACATGCCCCGTTTCGTGGCAGCGGAAACAACGCAGCACCCGCTGCTGCAGCAGCGTCACTTTCGCCGACACGAAACCCACCAATAGGCGACCCCCGCTCACCTTCTTGGCAGCCACTACCGGACAGCGTACCCAGGCTGTGCCAAGACCGGCACGGTCACGCCGAACCTCCCCAACTTTGATGGCACCGACGTCGCAACCACCGACCCTGCTGACAGCTGCCGCCACCTCCTCGGACGTTACGGAGTCGTCCAACCCACTAACCCGGAGCTCTGCGCATTTAGTGAGCCTGGAGACTTGAACTTCACTCTCGTCCAGCACTGCCCGCAACTTTTGCGCAAGAGCATCCGCCTTGTCACCCGAGTTGAGCCCCGGGATTTCGAGTAGCCTCGCGCCAGTTGAGGCTACTCTAAATCTCATATCCGAGATGTCTAGCTCCCCGAGGTCAACCTTGGCCTTCAGCTGGGTGAGCACCTGACTATAGGTCAAGTTGCTCTCAGCCGCGCTGGGTTGAAGCTTTAGAGCTACTACTGCAGACCGTGGCGGTCTAAGTTTCGGAACTTTTGGCGCCTTTGGCGCTTTTGTCCCCGTTCCCCTCTTGGATTGCTGCTGAGCAGCAGCAGCAGTAGCAGGCTTCTTTTTGCCTCCCTTTCTGGCAACCACATTCCACCCTTCTGACAAGTCAGCTGGCGCAGGTGGAATTGGACGTGGCTGTGAGACGTCCTTCACCGGAGCTGCAAGGGTCTTTTTACCCTTGCCCTTTCCCTTGCCCTTCTTCCCTGGCATCTGACCTCTTGTCGAGGCAGGATTGGCGGGAGCTACCAGAGTAGTTGGCGCTGTCACCTCTGGTCTCGCCGATGTTGTGGCGGTCTCTTCCTGCGAACCCTTTGACGACGCTAGCGGGGGACGCATGCTCCTCGCCGGAAGAAGCCGATTCTCTAACCCTTCTATCCGGGCGCTCACCATTGTTCCGATCTCCATCATTAAAGAGCGCTTCAGCTCATCGGAACACCCTGGTTGACTCTTGCCAGGTCCCACTACTTGGCTCCTTTGCGCTTTGAGGTCAGCCCGTAATAGACTGACCTCTTCACGTAGCTCAGACATTTCATTGCGCAGCTTGTTGTTGTGAGCGCGCAACTGAGCTACTTCCTCCGTCGCCGTACGCTGAGCCAATTCATCAACAGCCATTCCTATGGCCCTTGCCGCCTGCTTTAGAGCCTTGGTGAAGGTCCCTTTTAGGTTGCCCGATTTGGTGGCAACCTTTCTTATCACCGCAAGGCTGTCTATCACCTGGTTCTTCAAGTCAGACGCAAGTATGGCCTCGTCTTGCTCTTTTTCGGACGGCAGAGTCATGTCCGAGAGCCTGGAGCTAGCCCTGGCCAGGGCGGCCGCAGCGCCGTCCGACCCCTCCTGTTCTGACCTCAGCAGCAACTCCTTCCTTTCTGCCTCACCGAGACCTTTCCGTCTCCTCATAGCAACCATTTTTGGCGCCGGTCTATCTGGCTCTCCTTCACCAGAAGACCCCGACTGATCGATCGGCTTCCGAGGCCTCTTCCGCCTGTCCTTCAAGAATTGTGCCCGTATCCTTGACCTCTCCGACACCATCGACACAAAACTCTCGGTATCAGAGTCTTTGGACTCTGACGCTCCCCACAGCCGTCCATATGACGATCCGGACCCTCGTCTCGACCTGACACTGCCAACGGTCGACATTCCGTCACCGGCGTCCAATCTGGTCAGAACCACTCTTGGCTCCTTCCACACTCCTACGTTCTGGCCATCTCCAACTGACCCCTCCGCAGCGACACTCGAAACCGACACTCTCCGAGACGCCGCAACAACACCAACAACTTCCTCCGCCTTAAGCTCAACTACTCCGCCCTTCTCAGGCAACATCACATCGCCGCCCCTCTCGGGCCCAACACACTCCACCTCATCGTTTTGGTTTTTTGTTTTTTGAAATTCCATGTTGTTCCCACGAGTGTGGGGGAAAAACGGTCCATCCGAGCAGTGCCCCCTGTACTCGGATAAGCCTATTACGCCAGGGTGTCGGCCGGTACCCTGGCGGGACCAGCAGTAGCGACTGATCTCCCCATCAGCCATGAACCCCTCGCGCTGCTTCGCCGCTTGGGTTGGGGTAATTTTTTATAGAGGTTTTCTTCCTCGCAGCCCGGCCGGTAAAGGCAAGGCCCTCGGTTCCACTCCTGATTACGAGACATGACCGCAACCAAGAATGAAGTTCCGATATATTCGGCGCTGGCACATCACTGCACCTGCGTGGCGTTAGGGTGAGTACACACCACGCGCGCCCTCTGGTTCCTCACACTGTGTCCTCTGCATGACAGAGGACACGCGGAGAACCACGTCGGATTATTAGCCAGCTAGCAATCATTACCCAAGGACGAATCCTGTGGGCACCAATTACTAGCCGCCCAGGGTGCACCGGCCCGCAACACTGTTCGTCCCCCCCGAATGACAAGCATTCGAGAAAGGGCCAACAGCGAGCGAACACACGAGGAGGTTATCCGACCAAGCACCCCAACCTAACCCAACCTTTTTTTTTTTTTTTTTTTTTTTTTTTTTTTTTTTTTTTTTTTTAACGTGAGGAAATCCTTTTACGGATACCGGCTCGAGTGGGGACTCGAGCGGGTTATGTGGGACTCGTGGACCGGCTGAAGGCCGATCCCAATACCCACTAAAACCTCACGGTGCTCCTCCTCAACCGCCACTGGCCGCGTGACACGGGGACGTGAGTCTTCCGCGAAACGCGGCGGCGGGAGCCTGCAAGGCACGTCGCGGAGTCAAGGGTGTGTGGGCACCCTCGACGGCCTGCTCGGAGTAGCGCGCGGGAGCAACCTGCGCGCGCCTACTCGGGCCAGGTTGGTAGGCGGTCAGCTTCCCCAAGCTAACCGCCCTCTGGCACATTAGGGCGGAAGGCGGCGATCGTGTGCCGCCCTCCGGCGACCCGGTCTCTTACGGCGGATGGCGACTTCGGCAAAAGCCTCCCTCGCCCGTTCCGCCGACTCCTTCTCGAGCACCACTGCCTCGCAGAAGGATGAGACCGCATCCCACGACGTCTCACTGCCGGCCATAGCCTTGACCACGGCCGGCAGGGAAAGGTCGTCCCCTATGACGTCGCGCAAAGCGCGACGTTGAGACGCCCAGGCTGAGCACACCTCCAACGTGTGCTGGGCCGTCTCATCGAGGCAGTCGTCGCAGTGGTGGCAGCGAGCGTCTGGCTCCCTCCCGGCGATCCGACACAGGTAACCCCCGAAGCAGCCATGCCCCGTGAGCACCTGTGTCATGCGGAAGGTTAGGACGCCGTGACGCCGCGCTAACCACTGGCGGAACACTGGACGAACAGCCTCGATCGTCCTCAGGCCGGCAGTTGGTGTTGCCAGCCGAGTTTCCCACAACTCCATTGCGGCTACCCGCACCTCCTCAGTGCGTGCCTGGCTTGCCGGTTCCCCGGACACTAGGCCTCGACGCCGGCAATAGACCGACGCCAGAGACAGAGCATCCAGATCCCACGGCATGACTCCAGCCAGCACGCACGCCACCTCACCGGAGATGGTCCGGTACCCCCGTATCGCCCGGATGGCCATCACCCTCTGCGCACGTCGCAGCAGGGTGACGTTGTGCCGATCCAGGGCGTCCGCCCAGACGGGAGCACCGTAGAGGGCCATCGACCTGACCACTCCGGTGTACAGCCGACGGCTAGTGGCGCTCGGCCCATCCACATTGGGCAAAAGGCGCGCCAGTGCCGCCGCTGTCTTCATCAGTTTCGGGGCCAAGGATGTAAAGTGGCCCCGGAAACTCCACCGACCGTCCAGAACAAGTCCGAGGTACTTCATGCTCCTCTTGACGTCTATGTTGACGCCACCGACGACGATGTGGGCATCAGGTGGTGGGCCCTTTCGAGGAGCATGGAAGTATAACGCCTCGGACTTGTTCAAGGCGACCTCCAGACCAAGCCGCTTTATGCGGCCGACAATTTCCGCAACTCCAGCAGTCGCGAGGACCGCTGCCTCCCGATAGGTCCTCTGCTGTGCCAAGACCAGCGTGTCATCGGCGTAGCAGAGGACCTTTATCCCCCTCAGGGTACCGCCTCGCAGCACCCAGTCGTATCCGATGTTCCAGAGGATCGGACCCAGCACCGATCCTTGTGGAACACCGGCCGACACCACATACTCCTCCCAACCTCCTCCAGGAGCCGGAAAGGTCACAGACCTCCCGGACAGGTAAGCCCCGATGACGCGGCGCAGGTATGGAGGCACACGATGGTATAAAAGTGCCTCCTTAATGCAGGGCCAGGGCAGGGAGTTAAAGGCGTTGGCAATGTCTAAAGACACCGCCATTACTCCTTCGCCCCGGGCCACCGCATCCTGCGCATGGGACTTCACCTCTAGTATGGCATCCACCGTCGAGCGCCCCCTGCGGAAGCCATACTGGTGGTCCGAGAGGTCCGGACCTGTCCCCTCCAAGTGGTGTTGCAGCCTCCTGGCTACAACACGCTCGAAGAGCTTGGCGATCTCGCTCAAGAGCACGATGGGCCTGTAGGCGGAGGCTGAATCCGCCGGGCGACCCTCCTTCTTGATGAGGACTAGCCTGCCTGTCTTCCACCGCTGTGGAATTATGGCTTGAGCCAGACAGGCAGAGAATAGCCCTCGCACTCTGGGCCCAAGGATGGTAAGGGCCAGAGTTAGCGCCCGGCCAGGAACGCCATCCAAGCCTGGGGCGGTGCTCTTGAGCCGAGATCGGCGTAAAGCTTCTTCGAGCTCCGTCTCATCCACCGGTGGTGCGACACTGTCCACTTCCTCCTCCTGCGCTACAGGGCGGGCCATGGTTGGTGGTGTAAAATTGGCCCGCTGCGGGAACAACGACGTCAGCACTCCTCGGAGAACGTCCGGTTGGAGCGACTGCGTCAAGGGCGGAGCCCACGTCCGGAGTTTGCCGCACACCATGCGGTATGGCATTCCGAACGGATCCCCGTCTATCCCCGCGATCAATCGGTCGTTTGATTCTGCTTTCGAACGACCGATTTCTTCCTGTAGCGCTTTCCTCGCCTCGACGTACGTGCGGTACCGCCGTTCCTCCTCCTCTTCCTCCCGACGTACCCGCCTGCGATAGTGCGTGTACTGGCGTCTCGCCTCAATGCAGGTGACACGCAATTGAGCGATCTCTCCCGACCACCAGTACACTTGTCGCCGCTGAGGGCGGTGCCTGGAACGGGGCATAGACGCGTCGCAGATACGCGTCATAGCCCTCTGCGCCCAGGTGGCAGCGTCTTCCACAGACGCCAAGCTCTGGGGCAGCCAGGCCTGCACTATCGCAGCCTCCTCCAGGAGTTCTCTGTCGAGACACCCAAGTCGCCACCGCGGTCCGAACTCTCCCGAAGTTGGACTGGGGGCTGACTGCGCCGCTGAATGTGTGGAGATCTCATATTGGATGTAGAGATGGTCCGAGAGAGTCTCCACATCATTCAGCACTCGCCAGCCCAGAACACGGCACGCTAGGGCAGGGCTCGCAAACGTTATGTCTACGACGGACCCGCCCTGCCTTCGCACACACGTGTTTGTAGTCCCTCGGTTGAGAACTGACAATCCGGTGGCAACAATCCACTCCTCCAGTGTCGCACCACGTACGTCCGTCCTTGCGGAGCCCCACACGCTGGATTTAGCATTCAGGTCTCCTGCGACCAAGACCTCCGCCGCACGGTGTCTTTCCACCATTTCCCCCAAACGGATTAGGTATTCCTCGAACTCAGCAAGAGTTCGGTTGGGGGAAAAGTAGACGCCTATGACAACTAGGTCACCGACATGTGCCGCGACACATCCCGCGCCCTTCTCTACTCGTGAAAAGGGCGGAGAGCCCGCAGCAATCTGGGTGACCAGAGCTACCACCCCGGTGTTGTCCGCGACCCAGTTGTCACGCGCAGGAATGCTATAAGGCTCCGCAACGACCGCCACCTGAATCGACCACTGCACCAGGCTTTGGACCAACAAGTCTTGGGCTCTGGCACAGTGGTTGATGTTCGCCTGGAGCACGTGGAGCGCCATTATTGATGCTCCATGTGCTGCGGCTCCTCGCCCTGCATCGGGGCTTCAGGTCGGCTTCGGCTTGTTCGCCTCGCCGCACCTCTCCGCTTCTTCGCTTGAGCGCACATCTTGGCGCACGCTGCTCCGCCTGCCAGGTGATCCGCGGGCCTATTTGCGTCCTCGCAAATAGGGCAGTGCGCCGACGCAGAGCAAACACTTTGCTTGTGCCCTGGTTTCCCGCATCTGTAGCAGTGTGCACTCCGGTCCTTGGCACTACTGCAATTTGCCGCAACCTAACCCAACCTTTTTTTTTTTTTTTTTTTTTTTTTTTTTTTTTTTTTTTAACGTGAGGAAATCCTTTTACGGATACCGGCCCGAGTGGGGACTCGAGCGGGTTATGTGGGACTCGTGGACCGGCTGAAGGCCGATCCCAATACCCACTAAAACCTCACGGTGCTCCTCCTCGACCGCCACTGGCCGCGTGACACGGGGACGTGAGTCTTCCGCGAAACGCGGCGGCGGGAGCCTGCAAGGCACGTCGCGGAGTCAAGGGTGTGTGGGCACCCTCGACGGCCTGCTCGTAGTAGCGCGCGGGAGCAACCTGCGCGCGCCTACTCGGGCCAGGTTGGTAGGCGGTCAGCTTCCCCAAGCTGACCGCCCTCTGGCACATTAGGGCGGAAGGCGGCGGTCGTGTGCCGCCCTCCGGCGACCCGGTCTCTTACGGCGGATGGCGACTTCGGCAAAAGCCTCCCTCGCCCGTTCCGCCGACTCCTTCTCGAGCACCACTGCCTCGCAGAAGGATGAGACCGCGTCCCACGACGTCTCGCTGCCGGCCATAGCCTTGACCACGGCCGGCAGGGAAAGGTCGTCCCCTACGACGTCGCGCAAAGCGCGACGTTGAGACGCCCAGGCTGAGCACACCTCCAACGTGTGCTGGGCCGTCTCATCGAGGCAGTCGCCGCAGTGGTGGCAGCGAGCGTCGGGCTCCCTTCCGGCGATCCGACACAGGTAACCCCCGAAGCAGCCATGCCCCGTGAGCACCTGTGTCATGCGGAAGGTTAGGACGCCGTGACGCCGCGCTAACCACTGGCGGAACACTGGACGAACAGCCTCGATCGTCCTCAGGCCGGCAGATGGTGTTGCCAGCCGAGTTTCCCACATTTCAACCGCGGCTTCCCGCGCCTCCTCAGTGCGTGCTTGGCTTGCCGGTTCCCCGGACACTAGGCCTCGACGCCGGCAATAGACCGACGCCAGAGAACGAGCATCCAGATCCCACGGCATGACTCCAGCCAGCACGCACGCCACTTCACCGGAGATGGTTCGGTACCCCCGTATCGCCCGGATGGCCATCACCCTCTGCGCACGTCGCAGCAGAGTGATGTTGTGCCGGTCCAGGGCGTCCGCCCATACGGGAGCACCGTAGAGCGCCATCGATCTGACCACTCCGGTGTACAGCCGACGGCTAGAGGCGCTCGGCCCATCCACATTGGGCAAAAGGCGCGCCAGTGCCGCCGCTGTCTTCAACAGTTTCGGGGCCAAAGATGTAAAGTGGCCCCGAAAACTCCACCGACCATCCAGAACAAGTCCGAGGTACTTCATGCTCCGGGCAACGTCAATCTTGACGCCACCGACGATGATGTGGGCATCTGCCGGTGGGCCCTTTCGAGGAGCATGGAAGTAGATTGCCTCGGACTTGTTGAGGGAGACCTCTAAGCCCAGCCGCTTTATGCGGCCGACCACCTCCGCCACTCCAGCCGTCGCGAGGACCGCTGCCTCCCGATAGGTCCTCTGCTGCGCCAAGACCAGCGTGTCGTCGGCGTAGCAGAGGACCTTTATCCCCCTCAGGGTGCCGCCCCGCAGCACCCAGTCGTACCCGATGTTCCAGAGGATCGGACCCAGCACCGATCCTTGTGGAACACCGGCCGACACAACAAACTCCTCCCAACCTCCTCCAGGAGCCGGAAAGGTCACAGACCTCCCGGACAGGTAAGCCCCGATGACGCGACGCAGGTATGGAGGCACGCGATGGTGTAAAAGTGCCTCCTTAATGCAGGGCCAGGGCAGGGAGTTAAAGGCATTGGCGATGTCTAAAGACACCGCCAAGACTCCATCGCCCCGGGCCACCGCATCCTGCGCATAGGACTTTACCTCCAGTATGGCATCCACCGTCGATCGCCCCCTACGGAAGCCATACTGGTGGTCCGAGAGGTCCGGACCTGTCCCCTTCAAATGGTGTTGTAGCCTCCTGGCTACAACACGCTCGAAGAGCTTGGCGATCTCGCTCAAGAGCACGATGGGCCTGTAGGCGGAGGCTGAATCCGCCGGGCGACCCTCCTTCTTGATGAGGACTAACCTACCTGTCTTCCACCGCTGTGGAATTATGGCTTGAGCCAGACAGGCAGTGAATAGTCCTCGCACTCTGGGCCCTAGGGTGTTCAGGGCCAGAGTTAGCGCCCGGCCAGGAATGCCATCCAAGCCCGGGGCGGTGCTCTTGAGCCGAGATCGGCGTACAGCTTCTTCGAGCTCCTCCTCCTCCACCGGTGGTGTGACGCTGTCCTCGTCGTCCTCCTCTTCCTCCTCCTCACGCGCTGCAGGGCGGGCCATACTGGGTGGTGCAAAACTGGCCCGCTGCGGGAATAGCGACGACAGAACCCCTCGGAGTATGTCCGGTCGGAGTGTCTGCGTCAGTGGTGGTGCCCAAGCCCGTAACCTACCGAGCACCATTCGGTAAGGTGTGCCGTACGGGTCTTGGTCTATCCCCGCGATCAACCGGTCGTGCGACTCGCCTTTCACACGACCGATCTCCTCCTGCAGCTGCGTTCTCGCCTCGACATAGACGCGGTACAGTCGGTCTTCCTCCTCCTGCACCTTCTGTACCCGTCTGCGATAGTGGCTGTACTGGCGTCTCGCCGCAACGCAGGTGTTACGCAGTTGCGCGATCTCCCACGACCACCAGTACACTTGCCGCCGTTGAGGGCGGCACCCGGAACGGGGCATTGACGCGTCACAAATACGCGTCAGCGCCCCCTGCGCCCAGGATGCGGCGTCTTCTGCAGACGCCAAGCTCTGGGGCAGCCAGGACTCCACTATCGCGGCCTCCTCCAACAACTGCCTGTCGAGACGACCCAGTTGCCACCGCGGTCCGTACTCTCGCGAGTTTGGACAGGGGGCTGGTTGCACCGCCGAATGTGTGGAGATCTCGTATAAGATGTAAAGGTGATCCGAGAGAGTCTCCACATCATCCAGCACTCGCCAGCCCCGAACACGACGCGCTAGGGCCGGGCTCGCGAACGAAACGTCCACGACGGATCCGCCCAGCCTTCGCACACACGTGTTCTTTGTCCCTCGGTTGAGCACAGACAAACCGGTGGCAACAACCCACTCCGACAGCGTCACACCACGCACATCCGTCGTTGCGGAGCCCCACACGCTGGACTTCGCGTTGAAATCGCCCGCGACCACCACTTCCGCCGGACGAAATCGCTCTACCATTTCCCCCAATCGTATTAGGAACTCTTCAAACTCCGCAAGAGTTCGATTGGGGGAAAAGTAGACCCCTACGACAACTAGGTCGCCGACAAGTGCTGCGACGCATCCCGCACCCCTCTCTACTCGTGAGAAGGGCGGAGAGCCCGCTGCGACCTGGGTGATAATAGTCACCACCCCGGTGTTGTCGGCTACCCAGTTATCTCTGTCGGGAACGCTGTAGGGCTCCGAAACAACCGCCACCTGGATAGACCACTGCGCCAGGCTTTGGACCAATAAGTCCTGGGCCCGGGCACAGTGGTTTATGTTCGCCTGCAACACACGGAGGGCCATTATTGATCGTCCATGTGTTGCACCTCCCCTCCCCTGGCTGGGTGACTTGAACTAGCCGGCGCTTCCGGCCTCGCACGTCTTCTTCCCCCCTTTTTGGCGCTGGATTTAGCGCAGGTGGCACTACCCGCCTTATGGTTTGCCGGCTTCTTTGCTGCCTCGCAAACCGGGCAGTGTACATCGGCCGAGCACCCACGCTGTTGGTGCCCGGGTTGGCCACACCGGAAGCACTGGTTGCTTCGGTCAACTTCGCTGGTGCACTTTGCCGCCATGTGGCCAACTTCATGGCAGCGGTAGCAGCGCTGGATGCGGGGCTGCAACAGCTGCACCCTCGCGGAGACGAATCCCACGAGGAGCCTACTTCCACTCACCTTCTGCGCAGCCCCGACAGGGCAGCGAACCCAAGCTGTGCCTAGGCCGGCTCGGTCCTGACGGATCTCACCGACTTTTACGTCGGCCGCCGCGCAGCCACCAACTCGGCTGATTGCGGCCATGACGTCCTCGGAAGTTGCAGAGTCGTCGAGACCAGTCACCCTCAACTCTGCACACTTTACCGGCCTCGACACCTGCACTTCTTCCGGGCGAAGGACCCCGCGCAGCTTTTCGGCCAACGCGTCCGCCTTGTCACCAGTGTTGGCGCCAGGTAACTCCAGCATTCTGGCACCGGTGGATGCTACCCGGAACCTAAGGTCGCTTATACCCAGGTCCTCCAGCTTAATGTTCTCTTTGACCTGGGTTAGCACGTCGGTGTAGGTGAGCTTGTCAGCGACAGCTGGCTGCACCTTCAGAACCACCACTTGCGACCTAGGTCGACGCAATTTTGGTGCTTTCTGTGGTTTTGACTTCGCACTATGCGCCACCTGTTTCGCACCGGGAGTCGCTTTCTTCTTCGCCCCCCTTTTCGCCACGACATTCCACCCCTCGGCTAAGTTGGTTGGAGCCGGAGGTAATGGTCGGGGTTCAGCTGGTGCCGTTGGTTTAAGAGGCACCTTTCCCGCACCCTTCTTCTTTTTCTTCTTCCCCTGCGGGCCCTTTGGCGCAGGATTAGCCGGCGCCATCAGGGTGGTCACGACGGGCTCAGTTCTCGCCTGTGTCGGACACACCTCCTGGTTTTTGTCAGCGGCTAGTGGTGGCCGCAACCTCTTCTCCGGCGGGAGTCGCTCTTTGAAGGCCTCCAGCCTTGTACTGACCATAGTGCCCACTTCCACCATCACAGTGCGCACTATGTCATTGACGGATAGAGACTCCGCCGTTGCCTTTGGCGTCTCTACCGGTCTTGAGCGCTCCACGTCCGCTCTTAGGCGGGCAAACTCTCCCCTCAAATCCGCCAATTCCGCCTGTAGCCGCGTGTTCGAGGCTCTGAGGAGATGGACTTCCTCCGACGCCGTCCTGTTCGCCAAGGTGTTCACGGCTTTGGATATAGCACCCGCAGCCTCCTTCAGGGCCTTCGTGAAAGTACCCTTTAGGTTCCCTGACTTGCTGGCGACTCTGTTAATAACAGCCAGGCTTTCAGAGACCTGGCAATGCAAGTCAGAGACTAAAGGCTCCTCGGGGCGATATTCTAGCGACACGTCTGAGAGCCTTGAACTCGCGCGGCTCTGTATAGTTGCGGTCATACCCGCTACCTCCTCTTCCGCCCTCAGCCGACGCTCTTCGCGCTTGGCCTCATTGAGCGACTTTCTGGCAGCCAAGTCGATGTTCTCGCCAGGAGCAGATGGTGGGCCCTGGCTTCTCTTGGCTGCCTTCTCCTTTGCCTCTTCTTCTTCCGAGGACCCAGAGTTTCTCTCTTTGTTCCGGCGCCTTTTCCTGTCCTTCCGGAACAAGACCTTACTCCCTTCTTGCGCATTTGCGCTGGTCGAGCCGACGGACATGACACTGTCCGCGTCTGACTCCGAGCCTGCCCAGAACCGTCCCCGCGACAAAGTCGACGACCTAGACCTTCCACTAATAATGGAGGCAATCTCCTCCAGGTCCAGTCGTTCAACCACGACTTGCGCCGTCTTCAGCGCACCTCCCATCGGCAAAATTGCCGGACTATCGGCCCTCCTTGGCCTCGTCCCTCCCACAACTCTCTCCTCTGGCTCAACAAGCAGAGCACCACTCCTCTCGTGCACTTCCGCACCCTCGACGCTCACAACTACTCCTCCCTTCTCAGCGTCCACACCAACTTCGCCCATCCCGGGCACAACTACTCCTCCGTCCTTCTCCACACTCACTCCGCCCATCTCGGGCCCCTCCCCAACAACACATCGGTATGACTGGCCCCCCCCAGATTCGAGGGGCTTGCGTGCCGTAGCACGGAGGGATTCCCCGGCCTCGTAGAGACCGGAACCCTCCTGGGGTAATGAATTGAAATTCTGCAGTACCGACATGTTTATACTGTTCCACAGTTGGGCTTTTCTGTCGGGGTGTGCTCCCCTAGGCCGTGTCCATAACAATGGACTAAAGGCACGCCCATGCCTAGCTGGTTTTGGTCCGCGCCGGGAATAAATTCCCGGTCCACTCGCCCGCAAGTGCGAGTGGTTTCCCCTATCCGCCACCTGGGGACGCGCCCAGTAGGAGACCAGCAACTCCCTTGGGAACCTAACCCAACCTTTTTTTTTTTTTTTTTTTTTTTTTTTTTTTTTTTTTTTTCGTGAGGAAATCCTTTTACGGATACCGGCCCGAGTGGGGACTCGACCGGGTTATGTGGGACTCGTGGACGGGCTGAAGGCCAATCCCAATACCCACTAAAACCTCACGGTGCTCCTCCTCGACCGCCACTGGCCGCGAGACGCGGGGACTTGAATCGTCCACGAAACGCGGCGGCGGGAGCCTGCTAGGCACGTCGCGGAGTCAAGGGTGTGTGGACACCCTCGACGGCCTGCTCGGAGTAGCGCGCGGGAGCGACCTGCGCGCACCTACTCGGGCCAGGTTGGTAGGCGGCCAGCTTCCCCAAGCTGACCGCCCTCTGGCACATTAGGGCGGAAGGCGGCGGTCGTGTGCCGCCCTCCGGCGACCCGGTCTCTTACGGCGGATGGCGACTTCGGCAAAAGCCTCCCTCGCCCGTTCCGCCGACTCCTTCTCGAGCACCACTGCCTCGCAGAAGGATGAGACCGCGTCCCACGACGTCTCGCTGCCGGCCATAGCCTTGACCACGGCCGGCAGGGAAAGGTCGTCCCCTATGACGTCGCGCAAAGCGCGACGTTGAGACGCCCAGGCTGAGCACACCTCCAACGTGTGCTGGGCCGTCTCATCGAGGCAGTCGCCGCAGTGGTGGCAGCGAGCGTCGGGCTCCCTTCCGGCGATCCGACACAGGTAACCCCCGAAGCAGCCATGCCCCGTGAGCACCTGTGTCGTGCGGAAGGTTAGGACGCCGTGACGCCGCGCTAACCACTGGCGGAACACTGGACGAACAGCCTCGATCGTCCTCAGGCCGGCAGATGGTGTTGCCAGCCGAGATTCCCACAACTCCATTGCGGCTACCCGCACCTCCTCAGTGCGTGCCTGGCTTGCCGGTTCCCCGGACACTAGGCCTCGACGCCGGCAATAGACCGACGCCAGAGACCGAGCATCCAGATCCCACGGCATGACTCCAGCCAGCACGCACGCCACCTCACCGGAGATGGTCCGGTACCCCCGTATCGCCCGGATGGCCATCACCCTCTGCGCACGTCGCAGCAGGGTGATGTTTTGCCGATCCAGGGCGTCCGCCCAGACGGGAGCACCGTAGAGGGCCATCGACCTGACCACTCCGGTGTACAGCCGACGGCTAGAGGCGCTCGGCCCATCGACATTGGGCAAAAGGCGCGCCAGTGCCGCCGCTGTCTTCATCAGTTTTGGGGCCAAGGATGTAAAGTGGCCCCGGAAACTCCACCGACCGTCCAGAACAAGTCCGAGGTACTTCACGCTCCTCTTGACGTCTATGTTGACGCCACCGACGATGATGTGGGCATCAGGTGGTGGGCCCTTTCGAGGAGCATGGAAGTATAACGCCTCGGACTTGTTCAAGGCGACCTCCAGACCAAGCCGCCTTATGCGGCCGACAATCTCCGCTACTCCAGCGGTCGCGAGTACCGCCGCCTCCCGATAGGTCCTCTGCTGTGCCAAGACCAGCGTGTCATCGGCGTAGCAGAGGACCTTTATCCCCCTCAGGGTACCGCCTCGCAGCACCCAGTCGTATCCGATGTTCCAGAGGATCGGACCCAGCACCGATCCTTGTGGAACACCGGCCGACACCTCATACTCCTCCCAACCTCCTCCAGGAGCCGGAAAGGTCACAGACCTCCCGGACAGGTAAGCCCCGATGACGCGGCGCAGGTATGGAGGCACACGGTGGTATAAAAGTGCCTCCTTAATGCAGGGCCAGGGCAGGGAGTTGAAGGCGTTGGCGATGTCTAAAGACACCGCCAAAACTCCATCGCCCTTGGCCACCGCATCCTGCGCATGGGACTTCACCTCCAGTATGGCATCCACCGTCGATCGCCCCCTGCGGAAGCCATACTGCTGGTCCGAGAGGTCCGGACCTGTCTCCTCCAAGTGGTGTTGCAGCCTCCTGGCTACAACACGCTCGAAGAGCTTGGCGATCTCGCTCAAGAGCACGATGGGCCTATAGGCGGAGGCTGAATCCGCCGGGCGACCCTCCTTCTTGATGAGGACTAGCCTGCCTGTCTTCCACCGCTGTGGAATTATGGCTTGAGCCAGACAGGCAGAGAATAGCCCTCGCACTCTGGGCCCAAGGATGTTAAGGGCCAGAGTTAGCGCCCGGCCGGGAACGCCATCCAAGCCCGGGGCGGTGCTCTTGAGCCGAGATCGGCATATAGCTTCTTCGAGCTCCTTCTCATCCACCAGTGGTGCGACACTATCGACTTCCTCCTCCTGCACTACAGGGCGGGCCATGGTTGGTGGTGTAAAACTGGCCCGCTGCGGGAACAATGACGTCAGCACTCCTCGGAGGACGTCCGGTTGGAGCGACTGCGTCAAGGGCGGAGCCCACGTCCGGAGTTTACCGCACACCATGCGATACGGCGTTCCGAACGGATCCCCGTCTATCCCCGCGATCAATCGGTCGTTAGATTCTGCCTTCGAACGACCGATTGCTTCCTGTAGCGCCTTCCTCGCCTCAACATACGTGCGGTACCGCCGTTCCTCCTCCTCTTCCTCTCGGCGTACCCGCCTGCGATAGTGCGTGTACTGGCGTCTCGCCTCAATGCAGGTGACGCGCAATTGAGCGATCTCTCCCGACCACCAGTACACTTGTCGCCGCTGAGGGCGGTGCCTAGAACGGGGCATAGACGCGTCGCAGATACGCGTCATAGCCCTCTGCGCCCAGGTGGCAGCGTCTTCCACAGACGCCAAGCTCTGGGGCAGCCAGGCCTGCACTATCGCAGCCTCCTCCAGGAGTTCTCTGTCGAGACACCCAAGTCGCCACCGCGGTCCGAACTCTCCCGAAGTTGGACTGGGGGCTGACTGCGCCGCTGAATGTGTGGAGATCTCATATTGGATGTAGAGATGGTCCGAGAGAGTCTCCACATCATTCAGCACTCGCCAGCCCTGAACACGGCACGCTAGGACAGGACTCGCAAACGTAATGTCTACGACGGACCCGCCCTGCCTTCGCACACACGTGTTTGTAGTCCCTCGGTTGAGAACTGACAAACCGGTGGCGACAATCCACTCCTCCAATGTCGCACCACGTACGTCCGTCTTTGCGGAGCCCCACACGCTGGATTTAGCATTCAGGTCTCCTGCGACCAAGACCTCCGGCGCACGGTGTCTTTCCACCATTTCCCCCAAGCGGATTAGGAATTCCTCGAACTCTGCAAGAGTTCGATTGGGAGAAAAGTAGACGCCTATTACAACTAGATCGCCGACATGTGCCGCGACGCATCCCGCACCCTTCTCTACTCGTGAAAAGGGCGGAGAGCCCGCAGCGATCTGGGTGACCAGAGCTACCACTCCGGTGTTGTCTGCGACCCAGTTGTCACGCGCAGGAATGCTATAAGGCTCCGCAACGACCGCCACCTGAATCGACCACTGCACCAGGCTTTGGACCAATAAGTCTTGGGCTCTGGCACAGTGGTTGATGTTCGCCTGGAGCACGTGGAGCGCCATTATTGATGCTCCATGTGCTGCAGCTCCTCGCCCTGCGTCGGGGCTTCAGGTCGGCTTCGGCTTGTTCGCCTCGCCGCACCTCTCCGCTTCTTCGATTGAGCGCACATCTTGGCGCACGCTGCTCCACCTGCCAGATGATCCGCGGGCCTTTTTGCGTCCTCACAAATAGGACAATGCGCCGAAGCGGAGCAGCTACTTTGTTTGTGCCCTGGCTTCCCGCACCTGTAACAGTGTGCACTCCGGTCTTTGTCACTCGTGCAATTAGCCGCGACATGCCCTACTTCGTGGCAGCGGAAGCAGCGCAGCACACGAGGCTTCAGTAACTGCACGCGTGCCGACACAAAGCCGACCAACAGCCTTCCGCCGCTGACCTTCTTCGCCGCTGCCACTGGACAGCGGAGCCAGGCAGTACCGAGCCCATTTCGATCTTGGCGGATCTCCCCCACTTTAACGGCGCTAGCGTCGCAGCCACCTGCTCGACTCACAGCCGCCGCCACCTCCTCCGATGTCACAGAGTCATCGAGCCCACAAACTCTCAGCTCCGCACACCTGGTGGGCCTCGAGACCTGCACATCGCCAGCGTTAAGGACGCTCCGCAGATGTTGCGCGAGAACGTCCGCCTTCTCCCCGGTATTCAAACCCGGCAGTTCGAGTAGCCTCGCTCCCGTTGAGGCAACTCTGAACCTGACGTCCATGATGCCCAGATCTTCCAGTACCACCTTCTCCTTGATCTGGGTCAGGACGTCCTTGTAAGTCACCTCCTTAGCACCCGGCTGCAGCTTCAGCGCAACCACAGACGACCTAGGAGGTCGCAGTCTGGGAGCTTTCGGCGCAGACTTTTGTCGCGTCTTCCCGCCCTTCGGCTGCTGCTGGACAGCCTTCTCCTTCTTCTTCTTGCCCTTCCTGGCGACGACGTTCCACCCCTCATTTAGGTCTGCCGGAGCAGGTGGTAGAGGCCGCGGCTCTGGAGCTTTCGCCACAGTGCTCTTCCCCTTACCCTTGCCTTTGCCCTTGCCCTTACCCTTGCCACTCTCCGGCATTGGGCCTCTTTTGGGAGCAGGGTTCGCAGGAGCCATGAGCGTGGTTGTCGTCTCTGCCCTCGCCGATGTTGTGGCAGTCGCTTTATTGGCACCCTTTGACGCCGCCAGCGGAGGGCGCATGCTCTTCTCCGGAAGAAGTCGGCTCTCAAGTCCCTCAATCCTTGCACTGACCATGGTTCCGACCTCCATCATAATGGAGCGCATCAGCTCGTCGGAACGCCCAGGCATAACCTTCTCAGGTGCCACTCCTTGGCCCTTTTGCTTTTGGAGGTCAGCCCGTAAAAGACTGACCTCGTTTCTCAACTCCGACATTTCGTAGCGCAGCTTGTTATTATGAACGCGCAGCTGCGCCACCTCCTCTGTCGCCGTCCGCTGTGCCAACTCGTCTACGGCCATGCCTATGGCTTTGGCAGCCTCCTTTAGGGCCCTGGTAAAGGTGCCCTTCAGGTTACCAGACTTGGTGGCAACCTTCCTTATAATTTCTAGGCTCCCAGCCACCTGATGCTGTAGGTAAGATGCGAGTCTGGCTTCGTCCTGCTCCCCATCGGACCGCCGAGACATGTCTGAAAGTCTAGAACTGACTCTAGACCGCACGACTGAGACACTTTCCAGTACCTCTTTCTCATTTCTGAGTTGTAACTCCTCTTTATTGGCCTCCCTAATCTTCTCAGCTTCTATAGTAGGCCGACCTCTTTCTCTTTTCTTGGCCACAACTTTTGACGCCGGTCGGTCGGACTCTCCATCGCCGGAGGACCCTGATTGGTCACTCGGCTTCCGTGGTCTTTTCCTCCTATCTTTCATGAACTGTGACCGCGTCTTAGTTCGTTGCGACTCCACCGACATTACGCTTTCGGAATCAGAAGCTCTCGACTCCAATGCTGCCCATAGCCGCCCAAACGACGAACCAGATCCTCTCCTCGATCTACCACCAGTGATAGACGCTACATCGTCGAGATCCACCCTGGTCAAAACCACTCGCGGCTCCCCCTCTGCGAATTGGCCAACATAATCTGACCCAAACGCCACACTACTCGACACGGACTGCCTCCGCTGTTCACATTCACGTGTCTCCACAACCACTGCCGTTGCACTTCCAACACCTTCGCCCTTCCCGGACCCAACTTCTCCTTCTCCTTCTCCTTCTCCGCCCTTCACAGGCACTCCCTCTACTCCGCCCATCTCGGGCCCCTCCCCAGCAACACATCGGAAAGACTGGCCCCCCCCAGATTCGCGGGGCTTGCGTGCCGTAGCACGGAGGGATTCCCCGGCCTCGTAGAGACCGGAACCCTCCTGGGGTAGTGAATTGTAATTCTGCTTGTCCGACATGTTTGTTACTGTTCCACAGTGGGGCTTTTCTGTCGGGGTGTGCTCCCCTAGGCCGTGTCCATAACAATGGACTAAAGACACGCCCATGCCTGGCTGGTTTTGGTCCGCGCCGGGAACAAATTCCCGGTCCACTCGCCCGCAAGTGCGAGTGGTTTCCCCTATCCGCCACCGGGGGACGCGCCCAGTAGGAGACCAGCAACTCCCTTGGGAAACCTAACCTAACCTAACCTAACCTAACCTAACCTAACCTAACCTAACCTAACCTAACCTAACCTAACCTAACCTAACCTAACCTAACCTAACCTAACCTTTTTTTTTTTTTTTTTTTTTTTTTTTATCGTGAGGAAATCCTTTTACGGATACCGGCCCGAGTGGGGACTCGAGCGGGTTATGTGGGACTCGCGGACTTGGCAGATGTAGGCCGTCCGCATACCCACTAAAACCTCACGGTGCTCCTCCTCGACCGCCACTGGCCGCAAGACGCGGGGACTGGAATCGTCCACGAATTGCGGCGGCGGGAGCCTGCTAGGCACGTCGCGGAGTCAAGGGTGTGTGGGCACCCTCGACGGCCTGCTCGGAGTAGCGCGCGGGAGCTACCTGCGCGCGCCTACTCGGGCCAGGTTGGTAGGCGGCCAGCTTCCCCAAGCTGACCGCCCTCTGGCACATTAGGGCGGAAGGCGGCGGTCATGTGCCGCCCTCCGGCGACCCGGTCTCTTACGGCGGATGGCGACTTCGGCAAAAGCCTCCCTCGCCCGTTCCGCCGACTCCTTCTCGAGCACCACTGCCTCGCAGAAGGACGAAACCGCGTCCCACGACGTCTCGCTGCCGGCCATGGCCTTGACCACAGCCGGCAGGGAAAGGTCGTCCCCGATGACGTCGCGCAAAGCGCGACGTTGAGACGCCCAGGCTGTGCACACCTCCAACGTGTGCTGGGCCGTCTCGTCGAGGCAGTCGTCGCAGTGGTGGCAGCGAGCGTCGGGCTCCCTCCCAGCGATCCGACACAGGTAACCCCCGAAGCAACCATGCCCCGTGAGCACCTGCGTCGTGCGGAAGGTTAGGACGCCGTGACGCCGCGCTAACCACTGGCGGAAAACTGGACGAACCGCCTCGATCGTCAACCGGCCGGCAGATGGTGTCGCCAGCCGGGATTCCCACACTTCTAATGCGGCTTCCCGCTCCTCCTCGGCGCGTGCTGGGCTAGCCGGTTCCCCGGACGCTAGGCCTCGACGCCGGCAATAGACCGACGCCAGAGACAGAGCATCCAGATCCCACGGCATGACTCCAGCCAGCACGCACGCCACCTCACCGGAGATGGTCCGGTACCCCCGTATCGCCCGGATGGCCATCACCCTCTGCGCACGTCGCAGCAGAGTGATGTTGTGCCGATCCAGGGCGTCCGCCCATACGGGAGCACCATAGAGCGCCATCGATCGGACCACTCCGGTGTACAGCCGACGGCTAGAGGCGCTCGGCCCATCGACGTTGGGCAAAAGGCGCGCCAATGCCGCCGCTGTCTTCAACAGTTTCGGGGCCAAGGATGTAAAGTGGCCCCGGAAACTCCACCGACCGTCTAGAACAAGTCCGAGGTACTTCATACTCCTCTTGACGTCGATTCGGACGCCACCGACGACGATGTGGGCATCTGCCGGTGGGCCCTTTCGAGGAGCATGGAAGTATAACGCCTCGGACTTGTTCAGGGCAACCTCCAAACCCAACCTTCTAATTCGGCCGACGACGTCGGCCACTCCGGCCGTCGCGAGCACTGCTGCCTCGCGATAAGTCCTCTGCTGCGCCAAGACCAGCGTGTCATCGGCGTAGCAGAGGACTCCAACTCCTCGTAGGGTGTCGCCTCTCAACACCCAGTCGTACCCGATGTTCCACAGGAGTGGCCCGAGAACCGAGCCCTGTGGAACACCGCACGACACTTCGTACTCTTCCCACCCTCCTCCAGGAGCCGGAAAGGTCACAGACCTCCCGGACAGGTAAGCCCCGATGACGCGGCGCAGGTATGGAGGCACTCGGTGATAGATAAGTGCCTCCTCAATGCAGGGCCAGGGCAGGGAGTTGAAGGCGTTGGCGATGTCTAAAGACACCGCCAAAACTCCATCGCCCAGGGCCACCGCATCCTGCGCATGGGACTTCACCCTCAGTATGGCATCCACCGTCGAGCGCCCCCTGCGGAAGCCATACTGGAGGTCCGAGAGGTCCGGACCTGTCCGCTCCAAGTGACGCTGCAACCTCCTCGTCACAACCCGCTCGAAGAGTTTGGCGATCTCGCTCAAGAGCACAATTGGCCTGTAGGCCGAGGCCGAGTCCACCGGGCGACCCTCCTTCTTAAGGAGGACTAGCCTACCTGTCTTCCACCGCTGTGGAATTATGGCTTGAGCCAGACAGGCAGAGAATAGTCCTCTCACTCTGGGCCCAATTATGTTAAGGGCCAGAGTTAACGCCCTCCCAGGAACGCCATCAAGGCCGGGTGCGGTGCTCTTGCCGCGAGATCGGCGAACTGCTTCCTCCAGCTCCTCCTCCTCCACCTGTGGTGCGACGCTGTCCTCCTCCTCTTGCGGTGCAGGGCGGGCCATTGAAGGTGGTGAAAAGTTGGCCCGCTGCGGGAACAGTGACGACAGAACCCCTCGGAGAATGTCCGGTCGGAGTGTCTGCGTCAGTGGCGGAGCCCAAGCCCGTAGCTTGCCAAGTACCATACGGTAAGGCGTGCCAAACGGGTCTTGGTCTATTCCCGCAAGCATCTGGTCGTGTGACTCGCCTTTCACACGACCGATCTCCTCCTGCAACCGCGTTCTCGCCTCGACATACAATTGGTACAGTCGGTCTTCCTCCTCCTGTACCTTCTGTACCCGCCTGCGATAGTGGCTGTACTGGCGTCTCGCCGCAACGCAGATGGTACGCAGTTGCGCGATCTCCCACGACCACCAGTACACCTGCCGCCGTTGAGGGCGGCGCCTGGAACGGGGCATTGACGCGTCACAAATACGCGTCAGCGCCCCCTGCGCCCAGGATGCGGCGTCTTCTGCAGACGCCAAGCTCTGGGGCAGCCAGGATTCCACTATCGCGGCCTCCTCCAACAATTGCCTGTCGAGGCGACCCAATTGCCACCGCGGTCCGCACTCTCGCGAGTTTGGACTGGGGGTTGGTTGCACCGCTGAATGTGTGGAGATCTCGTAAGAGATGTAAAGGTGATCCGAGAGAGTCTCCACATCATCCAGCACTCGCCAACCCCGAACACGACGCGCTAGGGCCGGGCTCGCGAACGAAACGTCCACGACGGATCCGCCCAGCCTTCGCACACACGTGTTTGTCGTCCCCCGGTTGAGCACCGACAAACCGGTGGCAATCACCCACTCGGACAGCGTCACACCACGCACATCCGTCGTTGCGGAGCCCCACACGCTGGACTTCGCGTTGAGATCGCCGGCCACCAACACCTCCGCCGGACGAAATCGTTCTACCATTTCCCCCAATCGTATAAGGAACTCTTCAAACTCCGCAAGAGTTCGATTGGGGGAAAAGTAGACCCCTACGACAACGAGGTTGCCGACAAGTGCTGCGACGCATCCCGCACCCTTCTCTACTCGTGAGAAAGGCGGGGAGCCCGCGGCGACCTGGGTGATCACAGCCACCACCCCGGTGTTGTCGGCTACCCAGTTGTCTCTGTCGGGAACGCTGTAGGGCTCCGAAACAACCGCCACTTGTATCGACCACTGCGCCAAGCTTTGGACCAATAAGTCTTGGGCTCTGGCACAGTGGTTGATGTTCGCCTGCAGAACACGTTCAGCCATTATTAATTGAGCATAGGCTCCTCCTCCGCGGCCCTAAATTGGGCGTCAGGTTGGGCTTGACTTGTGGGTCTCGCCGCCTCTCCTCTCGCGCTTTTTCTGCGCTTATGCTGTGCACAGACTTTTGCGCAGGTTGCACTGCCAGCTAAATGGCCCGCAGGTCTCTGTGCATCCTCGCACGCCGGGCAGTGTGGAGCATCCGAGCACGTGGCTTGTTTATGCCCGGTACGTCCACATCTGAAGCAGTTAGAGCTCCGATCTACACCGCTACACTTCGCTGCTACATGTCCTGTTTCGAGGCATCGGTAGCACCGCAGGACTCGCTGTTGCAGCAGTGTCACCTTCGCCGACACGAACCCAACCAAAAGTCGCCCTGCACTGACCTTCTTGGCAGCTACCACCGGACAGCGGACCCAGGCAGTGCCAAGGCCAGCACGATCACGCCGCACTTCCCCCACCTTGATGGCGTCGACATTACAGCCACCGACTCTGCTGACAGCTGCCGCTACCTCCTCTGACGTCACAGAATCATCAAGCCCACTCACACGCAGTTCGGCGCACTTTGTGGGTCTTGTGACTTGGACCTCGCTCTCACTCAGCACACTGCGCAGCCTTTGGGCAAGAGCATCGGCCTTCTCGCCTGAGTTCATCCCCGGAAGCTCCAGCAACCTCGCACCAGTCGAGGCCACCCTAAACCTCATGTCATCTATGCCCAGCTCACCGAGGTCTATTTTATCTTTGAGCTGGGTGAGCACTTGGCTGTAAGTGACGTTGCTCTCCACTGCACACGGTTGGAGCTTTAGCGCCACAACAGCCGACCGTGGCTGTCTAAGCCTTGGCACTTTAGTTGCCTTTGATGGCTTATCACCCTTCTTTCCCCCGGCCTGCTGAGCAACAGCAACCTTCTTCTTACTGCCCTTTCTGGCTACCACGTTCCATCCCTCCGCCATGTCAGCCGGCGCCGCTGGTAAAGGGCGTGGCTGTGGCAGGTCTAGGGTCTTTTTGCCCTTCCCCTTCCCCTTTCCCTTGCCCTTACCCTTGCCACTCTCCGGCATAGGGCCTCTTTTGGGAGCAGGGTTCGCGGGAGCCATGAGCGTGGTTGTCACGGCCTCTGCCCTCGCCGATGTTGTGGCAGTCTCTCTATTGGCACCCTTTGATGCAGCCAACGGAGGGCGCATGCTCTTCTCTGGAAGAAGTCGGCTCTCGAGACCCTCTATCCTGGCGCTGACCATGGTTCCGACCTCCATCATAATCGAGCGCATCAGCTCGTCGGAACGCCCAGGCACAACCTTCTCAGGTACCACCACTTGGCCCTTTTGCTTTTGAAGGTCAGCCCGTAGAAGACTGACCTCATTCCTTAACTCCGTCATTTCGTAGCGCAGCTTGTTATTATGAGCGCGCAGCTGCGCTACCTCCTCTGTCGCCGTGCGCTGCGCCAACTCGTCCACGGCCATGCCTATGGCTTTCGCAGCCTCCTTTAGGGCCCTGGTAAAGGTGCCCTTCAAGTTACCGGACTTGGTAGCAACCTTCCTTATAACTTCTAGGCTATCAGCCACCTGATAACGTAGATCAGATGCGAGTCTGGCTTCGTCCTGCTCCTTATTGGACTGCCGAGACATGTCTGATAGCCTAGAGTTAGCTCTAGCACGCAACTCCGCGGCGTTCTCCGCCACCTCTCGTTCTGTCCTCAGCTGCAACTCCTTTGCAGCCTCACTGAGGACATTTTCGGGCTCTTTATTGGGCCCACCTTTTACTCTCCTCTTGGCCACTATTTTTGGCGCCGGCCTGTCTGGCTCGCCTTCACCGGAGGACCCCGAATAGTCAATCGGCTTCCGAGGCCTCTTCCGCCTGTCCTTCAAGTATTGTGCCCGTGTCCTTGATCTCTCCGACACCATCGACACAAAACTCTCGGTATCAGAGTCCTTAGACTCTGACGCTCCCCACAACCGCCCATATGACGATCCGGACCCTCGTCTCGACCTGACACTGCCAACGGTCGACATGCCGTCACCAATGTCCAACCTGCTTAGAACCACTCTTGGTTCCTTCACTCCAACTCTGAACTGGCCACTACCATCTGGCCCTTCCGCAACGCCACTCGACACAGACACTCTCCGATGTTCACCCTGTGACGCCGCAACAACTCCAACAACTTGCTCTACCCCGAGCACCACTACTCCGGCCTTCTCAGGCAATCTCCTATCACCGCCCTCCTCGGGAACCTAACCTAACCTAACCTAACCTAACCTAACCTAACCTAACCTAACCTAACCTAACCTAACCTAACCTAACCTAACCTAACCTAACCTAACCTAACCTAACCTAACCTAACCTAACCTAACCTAACCTAACCTAGTCTGGGCTGAGCTCGCGTCGTGAACGGTCGCTTCCGCGGCCTCCCAGGCCAAAAATACGGCTAAGTTATGACAAAAAAATCATAAGTTTTGAAATAATCATCGTAAAAATATGTGAAATGTGTCAAAAGTTGCGCGCTTAATTACCCTACAAGTTAGTGAAAAAACTGTGAAAATCGGATTAGTGGAAATGTGAAAAAACTTGGAAAAACTGTGCATTTATTAGCGAAATACGCTCAAACTAGTTTTAAAAAGTGATTAAAAATAGTAAACTAATTTTTATCTAGATAAACTTTTGCATAGTGCTAGAAGAGACTTTCATTTACATATATTTACAAAAATAATTAAAATCGGACAAATAGTTTCAGAATAACCGGAGTTTTTAGTGAAAAATAGTGAAAAAGTGTACCAAAAATCTCTGTTTTTCGCGTGCGGCGGAGAAACGAGATCGGTAACCCTACTTTTTTATTTAATAATCCAGTGCATATAGTTCTCCCACATGTCCCTGCAAATTTTTAGAATTTTCCTATTTCCCGTTTTCAAGATATAAGAGTATTTAGTGAAGTTTGACCTTGGATGACCTTTGGACTAACTTTGCAACGGAGAGAAGTAGAGTTATGTATTATACGTAGTTCGATGCGCCTGGTTGTGACTATTTAGAATGTGTTTTTAGAATTAAAATCAAGTGAATAAATTCGGAGTTATTTGAGAAAAACCTGAAGAACGGACACACCTCGGGAAAATATTAAGTTTCAAGGTCTGTAAAATTAATTATATATCGACAACCCCAATTTTTTATTATTTCACCGTACAGACAATTTAATGAAGAACAATAGTGTAAAGTTTCAGATTTTTTGGACAATAATTGAATTAGTTATTAACAATAGTATTAAGTGCGGTCACACCGAAATTTTTCTTAAATCTTTAAATGTACATTTAATACCTAAAACAACTACCTAAAATATTGATACTTTGTAAAGATCATTTTTTATACCTATCCAACCAACTAGAAAAAACAGAATTAAAATCCGACTGTAAATAAAAAAGTGATTTTTCAAATCTAATTACGTAACATTGATCTCCATACTAAATAGTTAAGTTTAATTGTTTATAAATTAGTTTTGTACAAATATATTAGAATTAGTAAATTTTATTGATATATTGATTTATGAGTGTTTGTTTTAGGTTTAATAATATAGTAAATAGTAGTATAATTCATTATTTTAATAATTTTTGGTAACTTTAATTTTAAATTTTAAATATTTTCTTAGCAAAAGTCTATACAAAACATCTCTATACAAAACAGTGTCATAAACTCCAGTTGTCCTTGAGTTGTCCAGTTGTCCAGCCCGAATTTGAACTTTGTTTTGTGAGATATAAGGGTCAGATTCGCGTGTGTAGGTAGAATCAGTGCTCGAACTATTGTTTGGAGAAAGTCGGCAGCTGTTAACTTGGAGCATTGTATTAAGCAAAATATGAACGTTCGTGCACTACCATAAATATTTAAAATATAAAACTTAATTATTTCCTTTCTTCTGTTTCTTTTGTTGGAAAATATACAATAGAGCAAATATAATTTGTGCACGGTTTATGTAAGCAGCTGTACCATAATTTTAATAATTTTTGTTAACTTTAATTTTGTATTTTAAATATCTTCTTAGAAAAATTAAAAAATATATATTTTGTCGTTTTGTTTAGTATTTAATGTTAGGCTTTGATGTTACTCTCTGATTTTAGTATTTTATTTAATTATTTAATATTTAATTTTGTAATTCCTGCGTTATCTCGTAGTATTGTTGACGTTTTTAGGGTTTTTCGAGTATAGCTCTCAAAACCACCCACTTACCTGTACTTACCTGCCTCTGTTCTCTTTCTAGACTGCGCTAACTTTTTGTAGAATTATTGTTTGTTGTTTTAATTATAAAAATGGATTATAAAAGAATGTTTCAAACGCCTACCAGTACAAAGAAAAAGACTTTGCCTCAGGCTTCCTCGGAAGCCGGGACAAGTCGACAGGATCCCATCACCCCCGTTTCTGGAGCTGCTCAATCACCTGACAGCAGATGCAGCTCCCCGGATATTGAATCACTTATGTTAGCAATGTCTTCTGACGGAGAAACAGAGAATGTAGGGTCAGAAACACTTCCCAAGCCCAAACTTAAACCTAGAACTAAAAAGGCCGACAAAATGCAGCGTAAGGACCTTCCAGTAAAGGCTGCGGCAGTAAAAGACGTTCGCTCTATGAGCAGTGTTATTAACACTTTAGCCAGACAAATCATCCAGGCGGTACATGAAAATAAAAGCGTAACCTCTATCAATAAACGGTTTATTATCGAAGCCGCTGAGGAAATTGGAATAGCTGCAGATATTTTCTTAGAATCACAACTAGAGCCCAAAAATTTAAATTCAATCCCCGACCCTCCGGCTTCTGCCCCCACTCCTGCTCCTGTTGTGGATAACACTGCTCTCAGAGAAGAGATTGTCTCTGCTATGAAGGAAGAGATGGCCAAGTTTAAGGTAGAAATAAAGGAGGAACTTTTAGCTGGTTCAGGCCCCTCCTTCGCACAGGTTGTATCTTCCAGAACCCCCCCCGATAAAACACCAAAATCGCAATATAAGCCGGCAATAGTCATATCCCCTCTAGAATCTTCCGAAGAACAACCAAACACAATAAATAAATTCAAGAAAAGTATCTCCTTTAGAAACAAAAATTACGCCCCCACCAGAGTCAAAGCCATTTCTAACAATAAAGTCAGAGTAGAGTTCGCCAATGAGTCTCAGTGCCAAGAAACCTTGAATCAGCTAAAAGAATCCACCTCAATTACAGCAGTGCCGGCGAATAAGCTCCGCCCTATGTTAATCCTCAAAGGAGTGTCGAATGACATTCCTCTTGAGGATTTGACCTCAATTATTACTTTACAGAACCCCAGTATCAGCGCATTAATAAAACAACCGGATGATCTCAAATTAAGATTTAAACGTAACAATAACAGGAACCCTAATCTATATAATGCCGTATTTATTGTTCATCCCGCGGTATATCGCGAGGCTATTCAATTGGGTCGTATTAACGTCGACCACCAAAAAGTTTTTGTGGGAGACTTCTCTCCCTTCATCCAATGCTACAAGTGTCTGCAGTTTGGGCACATCAGCAAAAACTGTGTGTCTGACTGCAGACCTTGTTCGCAATGTGCAGACACTACACATCAAGCCCCTAATTGCCCACACATTTCAAGTGAAAAAAGTCCTATTTGTTATAATTGCACTAAATATAATTTTAAAACCAACAGTAAAATAAATACCGAGCACTCTGCTATTTCATCCATTTGTCCCACTATAGTACATCTGTCTAGTCAAATAAGGAGCAAAATCGATTATGGTACATAATATTTATTTTCTCTTCTAATTTTAAAATGTTTAAATTTTTGTTAATTTTAATTTTGTTTAATATTTAATTTTTAAAAATTCCGTCGCAATAAATGCACATATATTATATATTTCAACTTTTGTTACTTAAAGGCGCTTTCAATTGGCCTAGACATTCGCATAAAACTGTAAATATGTTATAATTTAAGTTATTAAATACCGTTTACACACAACAGTTATTTAAAATAGTGATAAGAGCATCTCAACTCATATTGTTATCAAAAATATTTTTCTATGTACATGTTTATTTCTAAAATATAAATATGTTTAGTTATAAATCTATGTCTCTACAAATATGTGTAGATATAATGTTATAGTTCTATATAAAGAGTATTGTACAGTTAAGTTAAAGATAGTTAAAGTGTGTCAAAAGAAATGTATTAAAAAAAAAAAAAAAAAAAAAAAAAAAAAAAAACATATATATACTATATATTAAATATATATGGTTAATAAACTATTTAAAAAAAAAAAAAAAAAAGAAAAAAAAAAAAAAAAAAAAAATTATACATATATATACATATGCAAATTTAAATAAAAACGTGGTCAAAGTTACCTCACAATAATGTTAAGTTATAAAATAGTGCTGTATATACCAAACAAAATAAATAATAGAGTTTTCTGTGTGTGTGTGTAAACGGTGTGTCTTAATTCTTGTTACTATATTAAAAACGGTGTCTAATATTCATTTTGAAGTCCATAGAAAAGTTATACAAAAATAATATGTCATTCAAATTTAATAAAGTCCATCAAGTCTGCTCGATCGACCCCGGTCGCCCGTATCCATTAGCGAGGGCTGCGGTCGAGAAAGAGACTGGATATTTGTAATTTTAAATTAAAGTCATGGGCTTCAACTCCCAAAAAAAAAAAAAAAACCTAACCTAACCTAACCTTTTTTTTTTTTTTTTTTTTTTTTTTTTTTTTTTTTTTAACGTGAGGAAATCCTTTTACGGATACCGGCCCGAGTGGGGACTCGAGCGGGTTATGTGGGACTCGTGGACCGGCTGAAGGCCGATCCCAATACCCACTAAAACCTCACGGTGCTCCTCCTCGACCGCCACTGGCCGCGAAACGCGGGGACTAGAATCGTCCACGAAACGCGGCGGCGGGAGCCTGCTAGGCACGTCGCGGAGTCAAGGGTGTGTGGGCACCCTCGACGGCCTGCTCGGAGTAGCGCGCGGGAGCAACCTGCGTGCGCCTACTCGGGCCAGGTTGGTAGGCGGCCAGCTTCCCCAAGCTGACCGCCCTCTGGCACATTAGGGCGGAAGGCGGCGGTCGTGTGCCGCCCTCCGGCGACCCGGTCTCCTACGGCGGATGGCGACTTCGGCAAAAGCCTCCCTCGCCCGTTCCGCCAACTCCTTCTCGAGCACCACTGCCTCGCAGAAGGATGAGACCGCGTCCCACGACGTCTCGCTGCCGGCCATAGCCTTGACCAGGGCCGGCAGGGAAAGGTCGTCCCCTATGACGTCGCGCAAAGCGCGACGTTGAGACGCCCAGGCTGAGCACACCTCCAACGTGTGCTGGGCCGTCTCATCGAGGCAGTCGTCGCAGTGGTGGCAGCGAGCGTCGGGCTCCCTTCCGGCGATCCGACACAGGTAACCCCCGAAGCAGCCATGCCCCGTGAGCACCTGTGTCATGCGGAAGGTTAGGACGCCGTGACGCCGCGCTAACCACTGGCGGAACACTGGACGAACAGCCTCGATCGTCCTCAGGCCGGCAGATGGTGTTGCCAGCCGAGTTTCCCACATTTTAACCGCGGCTTCCCGCGCCTCCTCAGTGCGTGCTTGGCTTGCCGGTTCCCCGGACACTAGGCCTCGACGCCGGCAATAGACCGACGCCAGAGACAGAGCATCCAGATCCCACGGCATGACTCCAGCCAGCACGCACGCCACTTCACCGGAGATGGTCCGGTACCCCCGTATCGCCCGGATGGCCATCACCCTCTGCGCACGTCGCAGCAGGGTGATGTTGTGCCGATCCAGGGCGTCCGCCCATACGGGAGCACCGTAGAGCGCCATCGATCTGACCACTCCGGTGTACAGCCGACGGCTAGAGGCGCTCGGCCCATCCACATTGGGCAAAAGGCGCGCCAATGCCGCCGCTGTCTTCAACAGTTTCGGGGCCAAAGATGTAAAGTGGCCCCGAAAACTCCACCGACCGTCCAGAACAAGTCCGAGGTACTTCATGCTCCTGGCGACGTCGATTTTGACGCCACCGATGATGATGTGGGCCTCTGGTGGTGGGCCCTTGCGGGGAGCATGAAAGTAGATTGCCTCAGACTTGTTCAGGGCGACTTCCAATCCGAGCCGCCTTATGCGGCCGACCACCTCCGCGACTCCAGCAGTCGCGAGGACCGCCGCCTCCCGGTAGGTCCTCTGCTGCGCCAAGACCAGCGTGTCATCGGCGTAACAGAGGACCTTTACGCCCCTCAGGGTGCCGCAACCTAACCTTTTTTTTTTTTTTTTTTTTTTTTTTTTTTTTTTTTTTTTTTTTTTTAACGTGAGGAAATCCTTTTACGGATACCGGCCCGAGTGGGGACTCGAGCGGGTTATGTGGGACTCGTGGACCGGCTGAAGGCCGATCCCAATACCCACTAAAACCTCACGGTGCTCCTA
The DNA here is from genome assembly GCF_056956725.1 of Heliconius melpomene rosina. Lineage (NCBI taxonomy): Eukaryota > Metazoa > Arthropoda > Insecta > Lepidoptera > Nymphalidae > Heliconius > Heliconius melpomene. The sequence goes on from NW_028181863.1 coordinate 46,170, forward strand.
CTCGACCGCCACTGGCCGCGAGACACGGGGACGTGAGTCTTCCGCGAAACGCGGCGGCGGGAGCCTGCAAGGCACGTCGCGGAGTCAAGGGTGTGTGGGCACCCTCGACGGCCTGCTCTGAGTAGCGCGCGGGAGCAACCTGCGCGCGCCTACTCGGGCCAGGTTGGTAGGCGGTCAGCTTCCCCAAGCTGACCGCCCTCTGGCACATTAGGGCGGAAGGCGGCGGTCGTGTGCCGCCCTCCGGCGACCCGGTCTCTTACGGCGGATGGCGACTTCGGCAAAAGCCTCCCTCGCCCGTTCCGCCGACTCCTTCTCGAGCACCACTGCCTCGCAGAAGGATGAGACCGCATCCCACGACGTCTCGCTACCGGCCATAGCCTTGACCACGGCCGGCAGGGAAAGGTCGTGCCCTATGACGTCGCGCAAAGCGCGACGTTGAGACGCCCAGGCTGAGCACACCTCCAACGTGTGCTGGGCCGTCTCATCGAGGCAGTCGTCGCAGTGGTGGCAGCGAGCGTCGGGCTCCCTCCCGGCGATCCGACACAGGTAACCCCCGAAGCAGCCATGCCCCGTGAGCACCTGTGTCATGCGGAAGGTTAGGACGCCGTGACGCCGCGCTAACCACTGGCGGAACACTGGACGAACAGCCTCGATCGTCCTCAGGCCGGCAGATGGTGTTGCCAGCCGAGTTTCCCACAACTCCATTGCGGCTACCCGCACCTCCTCAGTGCGTGCCTGGCTTGCCGGTTCCCCGGACACTAGGCCTCGACGCCGGCAATAGACCGACGCCAGAGACAGAGCATCCAGATCCCACGGCATGACTCCAGCCAGCACGCACGCCACCTCACCGGAGATGGTCCGGTACCCCCGTATCGCCCGGATGGCCATCACCCTCTGCGCACGTCGCAGCAGGGTGATGTTGTGCCGATCCAGGGCGTCCGCCCATACGGGAGCACCGTAGAGGGCCATCGACCTGACCACTCCGGTGTACAGCCGACGGCTAGAGGCGCTCGGCCCATCGACATTGGGCAAAAGGCGCGCCAGTGCCGCCGCTGTCTTCATCAGTTTCGGGGCCAAGGATGTAAAATGGCCCCGGAAACTCCACCGACCGTCCAGAATAAGTCCGAGGTACTTCATGCTCCTTTTGACGTCTATGTTGACGCCACCGACAACGATGTGGGCATCAGGTGGTGGGCCCTTACGAGGAGCATGGAAGTATAATGCCTCGGACTTGTTCAAGGCGACTTCCAGACCAAGCCGCTTTATGCGGCCGACAATCTCCGCTACTCCAGCGGTCGCGAGGACCGCCGCTTCCCGATAGGTCCTCTGCTGTGCCAAGACCAGCGTGTCGTCGGCGTAACAGAGGACCTTTATCCCCCTCAGGGTACCGCCTCGCAGCACCCAGTCGTATCCGATGTTCCAGAGGATCGGACCCAGCACCGATCCTTGTGGAACACCGGCCGACACCTCATACTCCTCCCAACCTCCTCCAGGAGCCGGAAAGGTCACAGATCTCCCGGACAGGTAAGCCCCGATGACGCGGCGCAGGTATGGAGGCACACGGTGGTATAAAAGTGCCTCCTTAATGCAGGGCCAGGGCAGGGAGTTGAAGGCGTTGGCGATGTCTAAAGACACCGCCAAAACTCCATCGCCCTGGGCCACCGCATCCCGCGCATGGGACTTCACCTCCAGTATGGCATCCACCGTCGATCGCCCCCTGCGGAAGCCATACTGCTGGTCCGAGAGGTCCGGACCTGTCCCCTCCAAGTGGTGTTGTAGCCTCCTGGCTACAACACGCTCGAAGAGCTTGGCGATCTCGCTCAAGAGCACGATGGGCCTGTAGGCGGTGGCTGAATCCGCCGGGCGACCCTCCTTCTTGATGAGGACTAGCCTGCCTGTCTTCCACCGCTGTGGAATTATGGCTTGAGCCAGACAGGCAGAGAATAGCCCTCGCACTCTGGGCCCAAGGATGTTAAGGGCCAGAGTTAGCGCCCGGCCGGGAATGCCATCCAAGCCCGGGGCGGTGCTCTTGAGCCGAGATCGGCGTACAGCTTCTTCGAGCTCCTTCTCATCCACCAGTGGTGCGACACTATCGACTTCCTCCTCCTCCTGCGCTACAGGGCGGGCCATGGTTGGTGGTGTAAAATTGGCCCGCTGCGGGAACAGTGACGTCAGCACTCCTCGGAGAACGTCCGGTTGGAGCGACTGCGTCAAAGGCGGAGCCCACGTCCGGAGTTTGCCGCACACCATGCGGTACGGCATTCCGAACGGATCCCCGTCTATCCCCGCGATCAATCGGTCGTTAGATTCTGCTTTCGAACGACCGATTTCTTCCTGTAGCGCTTTCCTCGCCTCGACGTACGTGCGGTACCGCCGTTCCTCCTCCTCCTCCTCTCGACGTACCCGCCTGCGATAGTGCGTGTACTGGCGTCTCGCCTCAATGCAGGTGACACGCAATTGAGCGATCTCTCCCGACCACCAGTACACTTGTCGCCGCTGAGGGCGGTGCCTGGAACGGGGCATAGACGCGTCGCAGATACGCGTCATAGCCCTCTGCGCCCAGGTGGCAGCGTCTTCCACAGACGCCAAGCTCTGGGGCAGCCAGGCCTGCACTATCGCAGCCTCCTCCAGGAGTTCTCTGTCGAGACACCCAAGTCGCCACCGCGGTCCGAACTCTCCCGACGTAGGACTGGGGGCTGACTGCGCCGCTGAATGTGTGGAGATCTCATATTGGATGTAGAGATGGTCCGAGAGAGTCTCCACATCATTCAGCACTCGCCAGCCCTGAACACGGCGCGCTAGGGCAGGGCTCGCAAACGTTATGTCTACGACGGACCCGCCCTGCCTTCGCACACACGTGTTTGTAGTCCCTCGGTTGAGAACTGACAATCCGGTGGCAACAATCCACTCCTCCAGTGTCACACCACGTAAGTCCGTCCTTGCGGAGCCCCACACTTTTAGCATTCAGGTCTCCTGTGACCTAGACCTCCGCCGCACGGTGTCTTTCCACCATTTCCCCCAAGCGGATCAGGTACTCCTCGAACTCTGCCAGAGTTCGATTGGGGGAAAAGTAGACGCCTATAACAACTAGATCGCCGACATGTGCCGCGACGCATCCCGCACCCTTCTCTACTCGTGAAAAGGGCGGAGAGCCCGCAGCGGTCTGGGTGACCAGAGCTACCACTCCGGTGTTGTCTGCGACCCAGTTGTCACGCGCAGGAATGCTATAGGGCTCCGCAACGACCGCCACCTGAATCGACCACTGCACCAGGCTTTGGACCAATAAGTCTTGGGCTCTGGCACAGTGGTTGATGTTCGCCTGGAGCACGTGGAGCGCCATTATTGATGCTCCATGTGCTGCAGCTCCTCGCCCTGCGTCGGGGCTTCAGGTCGGCTTCGGCTTGTTCGCCTCGCCGCACCTCTCCGCTTCTTTGATTGAGCGCACATTTTGGCGCACGCTGCTCCACCTGCCAGGTGATCCGCAGGCCTATTCGCGTCCTCGCAAATAGGGCAGTGCGCCGACGCAGAGCAAACACTTTGCTTGTGCCCTGGTTTCCCGCATCTATAGCAGTGTGCACTCCGGTCCTTGGCACTACTGCAATTTGCCGCCACATGCCCTATCTCGTGGCAACGGAAGCAGCACAGCACGCGAGGCTGCAGTAATTGCACGCGTGCCGACACAAAGCCGACCAAAAGCCTTCCGCCGCTCACTTTCTTCGCCGCTGCCACCGGACAGCGGATCCAGGCAGTGCCGAGTCCATTCCGGTCTTGGCGAATCTCCCCCACCTTAATGGCAGCAGTGTCGCAGCCACCTGCTCGACTCACCGCCGCCGCCACCTCCTCCGATGTCACAGAGTCATCGAGCCCACATACTCTCAGCTCAGCACACCTGGTGGGCCTCGAGACCTGCACATCGCCAGCATTAAGGACGCTCCGCAGATGTTGCGCGAGAACGTCCGCCTTCTCTCCGGTATCGGCACCAGGCAGTTCAAGTAGCCTCGCTCCCGTTGAGGCAACTCTGAACCTGACGTCCGTGATACCCAGATCCTCCAGTACCACCTTCTCCTTGATCTGGGTCAGGACGTCTTTGTAGGTGACTTCTTTATTGGCACCCGGTTGCAGCTTTAGCGCAACCACAGACGATCTCGGTGGACGTAGTCTGGGTGCTTTTGGCGCAGATGTTGGTCGCGCTTTCTTCCCTTTCGATGGCTGTTTGGCAGCCACCCCCTTCTTCTTTTTGCCTTTCTTGGCGACGACGTTCCACCCCTCGTTCGTGTTTGCCGGAGCAGGTGGTAGAGGCCGCGGCTCGGGAGCTTTCGCCGCTTGTGCCTTATTGCTCTTCCCCTTACCCTTGCCCTTGCCTTTCGCAGGCTGTTGTCCTTTCGTGGGGGCTGGGTTAGCGGGGGGCATGAGTGTGGTCACTCTGGCCTCAGTCGCGCTTGTTGCCGAGGTTGAGGCCACATTTGCTGGCGTTCGGTCCGACGCAAGCGGCGGACGCAAGCGCTTGGCTGGCAGTAGCCTATCTTCCAAGCCTTCCAAGCGAGCACTGACCATGGTCCCGACTTGGATCATAATGCTTCTTGCGAGCTCGTCGGGGTCTCCTGACTTCTCATTACGAGACGGCTTGTTAGGTCTCTTGTGGATCTGCTGCTCTTCACTTCTCTCTTGTAAGCGACTGCGATCAAGGTCAGCCCGTAAAAGACTGACCTGTCTTTGCATGTCCCGCATCTCCTGTTGCAGCTTGGTGTTATGCGCTCGTAGTGTGGCAACCTCCTCGGTAACCGTTCGCTGAGCGAGCGTGTCCACAGCTACAGCTATAGATTTAGCTGCCTCCTTCAGGGCCTTCGTGAATGTGCCCTTCAGATTTCCAGATTTGCTGGCAACCTTTTGAATGATTGCCAGACTTTCCGCTACCTGATCTTTAAGATCTGAGGTTAGCTTCGTCTCCTCCAAGTCCAGATCCGAGAGCAACGACATATTGGACAAAGCCAAGTTTGTGTTGCTTTGCATAGCTAGGGTTCTTTGCGCCACCTCTTCCTCTGCCCTAAGCCGGCGTTCCTCCAATTTTGCCTTCCTGGCCTCGGCCTGCCCTACACATAGTCCAGGTGTTGCGGGCCTTCCTTTCCCTCTCTTGCCAGCCACAATTTTCGGCGCTGGTCTGTCCGACACTCCCTCTCCAGAAGAGCCGGATTCGTCACTCCTGCGTCTGGGCCGCTTCCTTCTATCCTTCAGGTAAAGCGCCCTTACGGTCTTTGACTGCGACCCGACCGAGGTGAGGCTCTCCGTATCCGAGCCCTTCGACCCAGGCACCTCCCAGAACCTTCCCGCAGACGAGATGGACTCACGTCTCGATCTCGCATCGTCGGACACAATCGACACTCCTTCGCTCAGGTCTAACCTCTCAACTACGACCCTCGCTTCCTTCAGTACACCTCCGCTGTTATGAGGCACCTCTAGCAACTCCTCCACAGTCTCCTGCAACTCTCCACCTTCCACAGGCATCTCTACTCCGCCTGTCGCAGGCACTCCCACTTCTCCGCCCTTCTCAGGCACTCCCTCTACTCCGCCCATCTCGGGCCCCTCCCCAGCAACACATCGGAAAGACTGGCCCCCCCCAGATTCGCGGGGCTTGCGTGCCGTAGCACGGAGGGATTCCCCGGCCTCGTAGAGACCGGAACTCTCCTGGGGTAGTGAATTGTAATTCTGCTTGTCCGACATGTTTGTTACTGTTCCACAGTGGGCTTTTCTGTCGGGGTGTGCTCCCCTAGGCCGTGTCCATAACAATGGACTAAAGACACGCCCATGCCTAGCTGGTTTTGGTCCGCGCCGGGAATAAATTCCCGGTCCACTCGCCCGCAAGTGCGAGTGGTTTCCCCTATCCGCCACCGGGGGACGCGCCCAGTAGGAGACCAGCAACTCCCTTGGGCCGCAACCTAACCTAACCTAACCTAACCTTTTTTTTTTTTTTTTTTTTTTTTTTAACGTGAGGAAATCCTTTTACGGATACCGGCCCGAGCGGGGACTCGAGCGGGTTATGTGGGACTCGTGGACCGGCTGAAGGCCGATCCCAATACCCACTAAAACCTCACGGTGCTCCTCCTCGACCGCCACTGGCCGCGAGACGCGGGGACTAGAATCGTCCACGAATCGCGGCGGCGGGAGCCTGCTAGGCACGTCGCGGAGTCAAGGGTGTGTGGGCACCCTCGACGGCCTGCTCGGAGTAGCGCGCGGGAGCAACCTGCGCGCGCCTACTCGGGCCAGGTTGGTAGGCGGCCAGCTTCCCCAAGCTGACCGCCCTCTGGCACATTAGGGCGGAAGGCGGCGGTCGTGTGCCGCCCTCCGGCGACCCGGTCTCTTACGGCGGATGGCGACTTCGGCAAAAGCCTCCCTCGCCCGTTCCGCCGACTCCTTCTCGAGCACCACTGCCTCGCAGAAGGACGAAACCGCGTCCCACGACGTCTCGCTGCCGGCCATGGCCTTGACCACGGCCGGCAGGGAAAGGTCGTCCCCGATGACGTCGCGCAAAGCGCGACGTTGAGACGCCCAGGCTGTGCACACCTCCAACGTGTGCTGGGCCGTCTCGTCGAGGCAGTCGTCGCAGTGGTGGCAGCGAGCGTCGGGCTCCCTCCCAGCGATCCGACACAGGTAACCCCCGAAGCAGCCATGCCCCGTGAGCACCTGTATCGTGCGGAAGGTTAGGACGCCGTGACGCCGCGCTAACCACTGGCGGAAAACTGGACGAACCGCCTCGATCGTCAACCGGCCGGCAGATGGTGTCGCCAGCCGGGATTCCCACACTTCTAATGCGGCTTCCCGCTCCTCCTCGGCGCGTGCTGGACTGGCCGGTTCCCCGGACGCTAGGCCCCGACGTCGGCAATAGACCGACGCCAGAGACAGAGCATCCAGATCCCACGGCATGACTCCAGCCAGCACGCACGCCACCTCACCGGAGATGGTCCGGTACCCCCGTATCGCCCGGATGGCCATCACCCTCTGCGCACGTCGCAGCAGAGTGATGTTGTGCCGATCCAGGGCGTCCGCCCATACGGGAGCACCATAGAGCGCCATCGATCGGACCACTCCGGTGTACAGCCGACGGCTAGAGGCGCTCGGCCCATCGACGTTGGGCAAAAGGCGCGCCAATGCCGCCGCTGTCTTCAACAGCTTCGGGGCCAAAGTTGTAAAGTGGCCCCGAAAACTCCACCGACCGTCTAGAACAAGTCCGAGGTACTTCATACTCCTCTTGACGTCGATTCGGACGCCACCGACGACGATGTGGGCATCTGCCGGTGGGCCCTTTCGAGGAGCATGGAAGTATAACGCCTCGGACTTGTTCAGGGCAACCTCCAATCCCAACCTTCTAATTCGGCCGACGACTTCGGCCACTCCGGCCGTCGCGAGCACTGCTGCCTCGCGATAAGTCCTCTGCTGCGCCAAGACCAGCGTGTCGTCGGCGTAACAGAGGACTCCAACTCCTCGTAGGGTGTCGCCTCTCAACACCCAGTCGTACCCGATGTTCCACAGGAGTGGCCCGAGAACCGAGCCCTGTGGAACACCGCACGACACTTCGTACTCTTCCCACCCTCCTCCAGGAGCCGGAAAGGTCACAGACCTCCCGGACAGGTAAGCCCCGATGACGCGGCGCAGGTATGGAGGCACTCGGTGATAGATAAGTGCCTCCTCAATGCAAGGCCAGGGCAGGGAGTTGAAGGCGTTGGCGATGTCTAAAGACACCGCCAAGACTCCATCGCCCAGGGCCACCGCATCCTGCGCATGGGACTTCACCCTTAGTATGGCATCCACCGTCGAGCGCCCCCTGCGGAAGCCATACTGGAGGTCCGAGAGGTCCGGACCTGTCCGCTCCAAGTGACGCTGCAACCTCCTCGTCACAACCCGCTCGAAGAGTTTGGCGATCTCGCTCAGGAGCACAATTGGCCTGTAGGCCGAGGCCGAGTCCGCCGGACGTCCCTCCTTCTTAAGGAGGACTAGTCTGCCTGTCTTCCACCGCTGTGGAATTATGGCTTGAGCCAGACAGGCAGAGAATAGTCCTCTCACTCTGGGCCCGAGGATGTTAAGGGCCAGAGTTAACGCCCTCCCGGGAACGCCATCAAGGCCGGGTGCGGTGCTCCTGCCGCGAGATCGGCGAACTGCTTCCTCCAGCTCCTCCTCCTCCACCTGTGGTGCGACGCTGTCCTCCTCCTCTTGCGGTGCAGGGCGGGCCATTAAAGGTGGTGAAAAATTGGCCCGCTGCGGGAACAGTGACGACAGAACCCCTCGGAGAATGTCCGGTCGGAGTGTCTGCGTCAGTGGCGGAGCCCAAGCCCGAAGCTTGCCAAGTACCATACGGTAAGGCGTGCCAAACGGGTCTTGGTCTATTCCCGCGAGCATCTGGTCGTGTGATTCGCCTTTCACACGACCGATCTCCTCCTGCAACCGCGTTCTCGCCTCGACATACAATTGGTACAGTCGGTCTTCCTCCTCCTGTACCTTCTGTACCCGCCTGCGATAGTGGCTGTACTGGCGTCTCGCCGCAACGCAGATGGTACGCAGTTGCGCGATCTCCCATGACCACCAGTACACCTGCCGCCGTTGAGGGCGGCGCCCGGAACGGGGCATTGACGCGTCACAAATACGCGTCAGCGCCCCCTGCGCCCAGGATGCGGCGTCTTCTGCAGACGCCAAGCTCTGGGGCAGCCAGGATTCCACTATCGCGGCCTCCTCCAACAATTGCCTGTCGAGGCGACCCAATTGCCACCGCGGTCCGCACTCTCGCGAGTTTGGACTGGGGGTTGGTTGCACCGCCGAATGTGTGGAGATCTCGTAAGAGATGTAAAGGTGATCCGAGAGAGTCTCCACATCATCCAGCACTCGCCAACCCCGAACACGACGCGCTAGGACCGGGCTCGCGAACGAAACGTCCACGACGGATCCGCCCAGCCTTCGCACGCACGTGTTTGTCGTCCCCCGGTTGAGTACTGACAAACCGGTGGCAATCACCCACTCGGACAGCGTCACACCACGCACGTCCGTCGTTGCGGAGCCCCACACGCTGGACTTCGCGTTGAGATCGCCGGCCACCAACACCTCCGCCGGACGAAATCGCTCTACCATTTCCCCCAATCGTATAAGGAACTCTTCAAACTCCGCAAGAGTTCGATTGGGGGAAAAGTAGACCCCTACGACAACTAGGTCGCCGACAAGTGCAGCAACGCATCCCGCATCCCTCTCTACTCGTGAGAAGGGCGGAGAGCCCGCCGCGACCTGGGTGATAATAGCCACCACCCCGGTGTTGTCAGCTACCCAGTTATCTCTGTCGGGAACGCTGTAGGGCTCCGAAACAACCGCCACCTGGATAGACCACTGCGCCAGGCTTTGGACCAATAAGTCCTGGGCCCTGGCACAGTGGTTTATGTTCGCCTGCAACACACGGAAGGCCATTATTGGTCTTCCATGTGTTGCACCTCCTCACGCCCAACTGGGGCATTTGGCCCGTCCACTGGTGGCCCACTTCCTCCCTTCCTGCCGCTCCTCCTCTTCCTCGAGGAGCTGGCTTTCGCGCAAACTGCGCTTCCCACTGTATGGTCTGCGGGCTGTTCTGCCGCCACGCAGACCGGGCAGTGAGGTGCCGCCGAGCACTGATTTTGTTTGTGCCCGGCCTGTCCGCACCTAAAACACTGCTGGCTCCTATCATGTGCACTGCTGCACTTCGCCGCCACGTGACCAATTTCGTGGCAGCGATAGCAGCGCAGGGCTCGCTGTTGCAGCAGTTGCACACGCGCCGAAACGAAGCCCACTAGGAGCCGCGACCCGCTGACCTTCTTCGCTGCCACAACAGGGCAACGAACCCAAGCTGTGCCTAGGCCATTTTGGTCCTGTCGGATCTCGCCCACTTTGACCAGCCCAGCGTCACATCCGCCAACTCGGCTTACAGCCTGCAGTACCTCCTCAGAAGTGGCGGAGTCGTCCAGGCCACTAACCCGCAACTCGGCGCACTTAACTGGTCTTGCTACCAGTACATCATTGGAGTCAAGCACCCCGCGCAGCCGCTGAGCTAGGGCATCCGCCTTTTCGCTACTATTGGCGCCAGGTAGCTCCAGAACCCTGGCACCAGTAGAGGCGACTCTGAGGCGCAAGTCAGCGATGCCCAGGTCCTCCAACTTAATGGCCTGCTTGACTTGTGTCAGCACGTCTTTATACGTCAACTCCTTACTGGCCGCAGCTGGCTGCAGAGTTAGCGTCACCGCCGCCGATCGCGGAGGGCGCAACTTGGGCTTAGCAGCTGATTTAGACGTTGCCTTCTGCGTTGTCTGTTTCGCTGCTGCCGCCTTCTTCTTCCCTTTGCGCACTACCTTACTCCAACCTTCGTTCAAGTCTGTCGGAGCAGGAGGCAGCGGACGAGGCTCCGCCGGTGCGGCTTGTAGGGCTTTTCTTCCTGCCCGTTTGCCTTTTCCCTTCTTCTGCTTTGGGCCTGGATTGGCAGGCGCGACTAGGGTCGTCACAGTAGGCTCAGCCACCACCACTGAGACGGCCGCCTGTCGCCTTTTGTCAGCCGCCAAAGGAGGACGAACTGGCTTTGCCGGTAGGAGCCTGTCCTCCAGCGCCGCCAGCCGCGTATTCAGCAATGTGCCCACCTGCACCATTACCGTACGCGCCACGTCGTCCTCCTTTTTCTTCTCCTCGGGGCCCTGTCGCTGGGTCCTAGAGCGCTCAAGTTCAGCTCGCATCAACGACATCTCCTTGCGCAGCTCTGACAATTCTTGGGTCAGCCGGATGTTTGCTGCCCGTAGCTGCGTCACCTCCTCGTTGGCGGTCCTGTTGGCCAACATGCCCACAGCCGTATTAATAGCGCCGGCGGCCTCCTTAAGGGCTTTTGTAAAGGTGCCCTTAAGGTTGCCGGATCTGCTGGCGACTTTATTGATGATGGCAATGCTATCAGAGACCTGGTGCTGCAGATCATGCACCAAAGGGCCATCCACCCTAGGTCCCGCAAAGTCAGACAAATCTGAGAGCCTGGAGCTCGCCCTAGACTGCACCGACTGCGCCATCCCCACCACCTCTTCCTCCGCTTGGAGACGAAGCTCCTCTCGCCTAGCCGTAGATAGCTTGGCCTTCGGCTTCTCTCTATCCTCTCCACTTTCCGAAGAGATGGAGCGGGTCTTCTTGCTCCTAGGCCTCTTCCGATATTTGCGGTCTCTCCGCATCTCCTCAGTTTGTGGCTCTATGGAGACACAACTGTCCACCTCCGACTCAGTGGCCGCCCAGAAACGGCCACGTGAGGATGTTGAGCCCGACCTGGACCTCCCGCTAACAATGGAGGCGATCTCCGCCAGGTCCAGCCGCTCTACCACCACTCTCGCGTCTTTCACGCCACTAGCCTCGCTTACAGGCGCAGAAGCCAGTTTTCCACCGCCTATGACAGGCACAAATCCTTCCACTCCGCCCATCTCGGGCACTATCACACAACCGCCCTCCTCGGGCCCTCCTACCATATCAATTTGGGTTTTTGTATTTAAATTTTCCATTTTGATCCCACGAGTGTGGGGGAAAAACGGTCCATCCGAGCAGTGCCCCCTGTACTCGGATAAGCCTATTACGCCAGGGTGTCGGCCGGTACCCTGGCGGGACCAGCAGTAGCGACTGATCTCCCCATCAGCCATGAACCCCTCGCGCTGCTTCGCCGCTTGGGTTGGGGTAATTTTTTATAGAGGTTTTCTTCCTCGCAGCCCGGCCGGTAAAGGCAAGGCCCTCGGTTCCACTCCTGATTACGAGACATGACCGCAACCAAAAGTGGAGTTCCGATATATTCGGCGCAGGCACATCACTGCACCTGCGTGGCGGTAGGGTAAGTACACACCACGCGCGCCCTCCGGTTCCTCACACTGTGTCCTCTGCATGACAGAGGACACGCGGAGAACCACGTCGGATTATTAGCCAGCTAGCAATCATTACCCAAGGACGAATCCTGTGGGCACCAATTATTAGCCGCCCAGGGTGCACCGGCCCGCAACACTGTTCGTCCCCCCCGAATAACAAGCATTCGAGAAAGGGCCAACAGCGAGCGAACACACGAGGAGGTTATCCGACCAAGCACCCCAACCTAACCTAACCTAACCTAACCTAACCTAACCTAACCTAACCTAACCTAACCTTAATAGCTTAAAATTAGTTCCCTTTTGAGAGGTTTTACCTAGTGACTGTACTATATATAATTTTAGTGTTTATTTTAGTATTAATTATTATTTTATTATATAATTTTTTTTTTTTATTGCAAATTATTATATTGCAGATTTAGTTTGAAAATTATGTTATCTTGGCTCTCGCTGTATCCTAATGTGGATAAAATTATTTAGTTTTAATTTTTAACTCTTTTAAGCTTAATTCTATTCTCAAATTTAGTTTAAATTTTTATTTAATTTATACTGCTCTTGTTTTTGAATTAAAAATGGATTACAAGCGCATGTTTTCAACGCCGCCTAGTAATAATAAAAAGACCTCGACTCAGCCTTCATCGGAGGCTGGGACGAGTAGCCAGAGGAAAAATATAACTCAAAACCCTGGCTCTGGAGTTGCTGAGGCCACAGAGAGCAGGTGCAGCACTCCAGATTCTGTCGCCCACATTTTAGAAATGTCTCTCGACGGGGAACTTGACCTCCTTGATATAGAACGCCCTAAAACTCCACCCAAAACAAAAAGTAAGTCTAGGTCGAAAGCTTCGAGAGTCGCGAGGCCCCTCCCTGCTGCTGCTGTGGAAGCGAAGGATATCCACAAGATGTATGCTGTCGTCCATAAACTGACTCAGGCAATAGTTTTTGCAATAGAGGAACACAAAAGTGTTACCTCAGAAAATAAAAAATTCATTACACAAGCCGCTCAGGAAATCAGACTAGCTACAGATATCTACATGGAGGCTGTGATGGAACCAGGGGATTCGAACCCGACAACTATGGTCACAGCTCCAACAGCAACACCCCCCACACCCCCAATAGTACCCCCAGTGGTCGATAGCACACTGAGAGAGGATATCGTGGCAGCAGTTAGGGAGGAGATGTCAATATTTAAATCCGAGCTGCAATTGTTAAATACAGTCCATACATCCTCCACACATTCCGCAGTAGCTTCAGACAAATCCCAACCACCCTTAGTGAAACCCCTAAAAAATAGTTATAAGCCCGCCATAGTAATAACACCCAAAGAAATCACTAATAATAAGCAAGATACAATCAAGATTTTTAAAAATAGCATTACATTCCGAAATAAAGCCTATGCACCCACCAAAGTTCAAAGTATTAAAAATAACAAATTAAGGGTGGAATTTCTAAACGAATTGCACTGTAATGAAACCCTCGAACAACTTAAAGAGTCTAAAACAGTTACCGCTGAACCCGCCAAGAAGCTTCGGCCTATGATTATTTTAAAAGGTATATCCACCGACGTTTCCATTGATGAGTTAACTCAAATAATAAAGCAACAAAACTCATCAATTAAAGCACTTATAAGCGAAGATAATGATCTCAAACTCAGGTTTAGACGAAACAATAACCGAAATGTAAATTTATACAATGCCGTTTTTATTGTTAGCCCAGTCGTGTGGCGGGAAGCAATCCGACTGGGCCGACTTAACATAGACCACCAACAGGTATATGTTGGTGATTTCTCACCTTTCATGCAGTGCTACAAGTGTCTGCAGTTCGGGCACATCAGCAAAAACTGTGCGTCCGACTGCAGGCCTTGTTCGCACTGCGCCGACGTTAACCATCAACATTCCGTTTGTCCAAATTTAGCTAATAAAACCACCCCTAAATGTTTCAATTGCGATAAATTCAATAGTAAAACAAATAGTAATTTAAACACCGAACACTCAGCTTTGTCTTATTCATGTCCGACCGTAATATACATGCAAAATCAAGTGAAAAACAAAATAGATTATGGCTCCTATTAAACATCAAATGCGCCTTTTATTGGTATACATATTCGCATAAACTAATATAGTTATGTTATAATTTTAGTTAACAAATGTACATACAACTGTATTTAAAACAAGTTAAAATTGTGTCTCAAAATATTATGTTATTAAAAATATTTATAAATATGTATAGTATTGAATTTATGGTTTTTATAAATATGTTTATTTTAAAATCTATGTTTCTACAAATATGCTTAGCTTTAAATTTATATTTCTATAAATATGTTTAGGGTCTAATTTATATTTCTATAAATATGTATAGTTTTAAAGTTATAGTTTATAGTTTTAAAGATAATTGTGCAAATTTTGTTATTATAGTTTAAGTTAAGAAAATTAAAGTATACCAGTGTAAAAAGATATATATATATATACATAATATACAAAAAAATATATATATAAATAAAAAATACATAAAAAACATACAAAAAAAAATATACAAAAAATATAAAAATATACAAAAAAGAAAAGATATTAAAAGATTATATAAAAAGATATATACAAAAAATATACGAGAAATATGCAAAAAAAAAAAAAGTTATTAAAATATTGTATAAAAAAGATATGTATATAAAAAATATAATATATAAATACATACATATAGATTTAAAATATATAGATAATTTATAGTTTAAGTTACATGTAATTAATTTTAAGTAAGGAAATCGTTATGTAAAACAAGTTATAACAAAAAAGTTATTAGTATTTTGAAATATCATTTATTTAAGAAGTGTCTTAATTGATTATGTTATATAATGGTTTTATTTTTGTTATAACTACAAAATATGTGGAAAACAAATGTCTTTTGTATATGAAGTGTCTCAATTTACGAGTGTTAAATAAAAGATTTGTGTCTCAAGCTTAATTTGAAGTCCTAAGATAAAGTAATATATAATTAGTAAAAGTTATTAAAAGTTCCCTAAGTCCATCAGGTCAACTCGATCGACCCCGGCCGCCCGTATCCATTAGCGAGGACTGCGGTCGTGAGAGTTGACTGGATATCAGTAATATAATTTCAAGTCTAGGGCTTCAACACCAAAAAAAAAAAAAAAAAAACCTAACCTAACCTAAGAATAAAAATCTTTTGTTTATTGAAAACTTCTCATTTAATATATATATTTTAATGAAATCTAACAAAAAGAAATCGAAATGAGAGAATAAAAATGTAAAAAAATGTTCAACCTAACCTAACCTAAGAATAAAAATCTTTTGTTTATTGAAAACTTCTCATTTAATATATATATTTTTATGAAATCTAACAAAAATAAATTGAAATGAGAGAATAAAAATGTAAAAAAATGTTCAACCTAACCTAACCTAAGAATAAAAATCTTTTGTTTATTGAAAACTTATCATTTAATATATATTTTTATGAAATCTAACAAAAAGAAATCGAAATGTGAGAATAACAATGTAAAAAAATGTTCAACCTAACCTAACTTAAAAATAAAAATCTTTTGTTTATTGAAAACTTTCCATTTAATATATATTTTTATGAAATCTAACAAAAAGAAATCGAAATGAGAGAATAAAAATGTGAAAAAATGTTCAACCTAACCTAACCTAAGAATAAAAATCTTTTGTTTATTGAAAACTTCTCATTTAATATATATATTTTTATGAAATCTAACAAAAAGAAATCGAAATGAGAGAATAAAAATGTAAAAAATGTTTAACCTAACCTAAGAATAAAAATCTTTTGTTTATTGAAAACTTCTCATTTAATATATATATTTTAATGAAATCTAACAAAAAGAAATCGAAATGAGAGAATAAAAATGTAAAAAAATGTTCAACCTAACCTAACCTAAGAATAAAAATCTTTTGTTTATTGAAAACTTCTCATTTAATATATATATTTTTATGAAATCTAACAAAAATAAATTGAAATGAGAGAATAAAAATGTAAAAAAATGTTCAACCTAACCTAACCTAAGAATAAAAATCTTTTGTTTATTGAAAACTTATCATTTAATATATATTTTTATGAAATCTAACAAAAAGAAATCGAAATGTGAGAATAACAATGTAAAAAAATGTTCAACCTAACCTAACTTAAGAATAAAAATCTTTTGTTTATTAAAAACTTCTCATTTAATATATATTTTAATGAAATCTAACAAAAAGAAATCGAAATGAGAGAATAAAAATGTGAAAAAATGTTCAACTTAACCTAACCTAAGAATAAAAATCTTTTGTTTATTGAAAACTTCTCATTTAATATATATTTTAATGAAATCTAACAAAAAGAAATCGAAATGACAGAATAAAAATGTGAAAAAATGTTCAACCAAACCTAACCTAAGAATAAAAATCTTTTGTTTATTGAAAACTTCTCGTTTAATATATATATATTTATGAAATCTAACAAAAAGAAATCGAAATGTGAGAATAACAATTTAAAAAAATGTTCAACCTAACCTAACTTAAGAATAAAAATCTCTTGTTTATTAAAAACTTCTCATTTAATATATATATTTTTATGAAATCTAACAAAAAGAAATAGAAATGAGAGAATAAAAATGTGAAAAAATGTTCAACCTAACCTAACCTAAGAATAAAAATCTTTTGTTTATTGAAAACTTTTCAGTTTTCCCCGCTCGGATTCAGTTGAATCTGGTGTCGATCGTTCGGGCTTCGAGAGGCCTTCTAGGTGGTATACAACCCGCGGGAATGCACGGGAAGGTGCGGGCGGTAAGTGGCGAAAACCAATTTTTTCAGTTTTCCCCGCTCGGATTCAGTTGAATCTGGTGTCGATCGTTCGGGCTTCAAGATTCCTTCAAAGTGGTATAAAACTTGCGGGAATGCGCGGGAAGGTGCGGGCTGTAAGTGGCGAAAACCGATTTTTTTAGTTTTCCCCGCTCGGATTCAGTTGAATCTGGTGTCGATCGTTCGGGCTCCGAAAGGCCTTCAAGGTGGTATACAACCCGCGGGAATGCGCTAGAAGGTGCGGACGGTAAGTGGCGAAAACCGATTTTTTCAGTTTTCCCCGCTCGGATTCGGTTGAAACTGGTTTCGATCGTTCGGGATCCGAGGGACCTTCAAGGTGGTATACAACCCGCGGGAATGCGCGGGAAGGTGCGGGCGGTAAGTGGCGAAAACCGATTTTTTCAGTTTTACCCGCTCGGATTCAGTTGAAACTAGTGTCGATCGTTCGGGCTCAGAGGGGCCTTCAAGGTGGTATACAACCCGCGGGAATGCGCTGGAAGGTACGTTCTGTAAGTGGCGAAAACCGATTTTTTCAGTTTTCCCCGCTCGGATTCAGTTGAATCTGGTGTCGATCGTTCGGGCTTCAAGAGGCTTTCAAGGTGGTATACAACCCGCGGGAATTCGCGCTCATTTAATATATATATTTTTATGAAATCTAACAAAAATAAATCGAAATGAGAGAATAAAAATGTAAAAAATGTTCAACCTAACCTAAGAATAAAAATCTTTTGTTTATTGAAAACTTCTCATTTAATATATATATTTTTATGAAATCTAACAAAAATAAATCGAAAGGAGAGAATAAAAATGTGAAAAAATGTTCAACCTAACCTAACCTAAGAATAAAAATCTTTTGTTTATTGAAAACTTCTCATTTAATATATATATATTTGTGAAATCTAACAAAAAGAAATCGAAATGTGAGAATAACAATTTAAAAAAATGTTCAACCTAATCTAACTTAAGAATAAAAATCTTTTGTTTATTAAAAACTTCTCATTTAATATATATATTTTTATGAAATCTAACAAAAAGAAATCGAAATGAGAGAATAAAAATGTAAAAAATGTTCAACCTAACCTAACCTAAGAATAAAAATCTTTTGTTTATTGAAAACTTCTCATTTAATATATACATTTTTATGAAATCTAACAAAAAGAAATCGAAATGAGAGAATAAAAATGTAAAAAAATGTTCAACCTAACCTAACCTAAGAATAAAAATCTTTTGTTTATTGAAAACTTCTCATTTAATATATATATTTTTATGAAATCTAACAAAAATAAATCGAAATGAGAGAATAAAAATGTAAAAAATGTTTAACCTAACCTAACCTAAGAATAAAAATCTTTTATTTATTAAAAACTTCTCATTATATATTTACATTTTTATGAAATCTAACAAAAAGAAATCGAAATGAGAGAATAAAAATGTAAAACAATGTTTAACCTAACCTAACCTAAGAATAAAAATCTTTTGTTTATTGAAAACTTCTCATTTAATATATATATTTTTATGAAATCTAACAAAAAGAAATCGAAATGTGAGAATAACAATGTAAAAAAATGTTCAACCTAACCTAACTTAAGAATAAAAATCTTTTGTTTATTGAAAACTTCTCATTTAATATTTATTTTTATGAAATCTAACAAAAAGAAATCGAAATGAGAGAATAAAAATGTGAAAAAATGTTCAACCTAACCTAACCTAAGAATAAAAATCTTTTGTTTATTGAAAACTTCTCATTTAATATATATATTTTTATGAAATCTAACAAAAAGAAATCGAAATGAGAGAATAAAAATGTAAAAAAATGTTCAACCTAACCTAACCTAACCTAAGAATAAAAATCTTTTGTTTATTGAAAACTTCTCATTTAATATATATATTTTTATGAAATCTAACAAAAATAAATCGAAAGGAGAGAATAAAAATGTGAAAAAATGTTCAACCTAACCTAACCTAAGAATAAAAATCTTTTGTTTATTGAAAACTTCTCATTTAATATATATATATATTTGTGAAATCTAACAAAAAGAAATCGAAATGTGAGAATAACAATTTAAAAAAATGTTCAACCTAATCTAACTTAAGAATAAAAATCTTTTGTTTATTAAAAACTTCTCATTTAATATATATATTTTTATGAAATCTAACAAAAAGAAATCGAAATGAGAGAATAAAAATGTAAAAAATGTTCAACCTAACCTAACCTAAGAATAAAAATCTTTTGTTTATTGAAAACTTCTCATTTAATATATACATTTTTATGAAATCTAACAAAGAGAAACAGAAATGAGAGAATAAAAATGTAAAAAAATGTTCAACCTAACCTAACCTAAGAATAAAAATCTTTTGTTTATTGAAAACTTCTCATTTAATATATATATTTTTATGAAATCTAACAAAAAGAAATCGAAATGTGAGAATAACAATGTAAAAAAATGTTCAACCTAACCTAACTTAAGAATAAAAATCTTTTGTTTATTGAAAACTTCTCATTTAATATTTATTTTTATGAAATCTAACAAAAAGAAATCGAAATGAGAGAATAAAAATGTGAAAAAATGTTCAACCTAACCTAACCTAAGAATAAAAATCTTTTGTTTATTGAAAACTTCTCATTTAATATATATATTTTTATGAAATCTAACAAAAAGAAATCGAAATGAGAGAATAAAAATGTAAAAAAATGTTCAACCTAACCTAACCTAACCTAAGAATAAAAATCTTTTGTTTATTGAAAACTTCTCATTTAATATATATATTTTTATGAAATCTAACAAAAATAAATCGAAAGGAGAGAATAAAAATGTGAAAAAATGTTCAACCTAACCTAACCTAAGAATAAAAATCTTTTGTTTATTGAAAACTTCTCATTTAATATATATATATATTTGTGAAATCTAACAAAAAGAAATCGAAATGTGAGAATAACAATTTAAAAAAATGTTCAACCTAATCTAACTTAAGAATAAAAATCTTTTGTTTATTAAAAACTTCTCATTTAATATATATATTTTTATGAAATCTAACAAAAAGAAATCGAAATGAGAGAATAAAAATGTAAAAAATGTTCAACCTAACCTAACCTAAGAATAAAAATCTTTTGTTTATTGAAAACTTCTCATTTAATATATACATTTTTATGAAATCTAACAAAAAGAAACAGAAATGAGAGAATAAAAATGTAAAAAAATGTTCAACCTAACCTAACCTAAGAATAAAAATCTTTTGTTTATTGAAAACTTCTCATTTAATATATATATTTTTATGAAATCTAACAAAAATAAATCGAAATGAGAGAATAAAAATGTAAAAAATGTTTAACCTAACCTAACCTAAGAATAAAAATCTTTTGTTTATTAAAAACTTCTCATTATATATTTACATTTTTATGAAATCTAACAAAAAGAAATCGAAATGAGAGAATAAAAATGTAAAACAATGTTTAACCTAACCTAACCTAAGAATAAAAATCTTTTGTTTATTGAAAACTTCTCATTTAATATATATATTTTTATGAAATCTAACAAAAAGAAATCGAAATGTGAGAATAACAATGTAAAAAAATGTTCAACCTAACCTAACTTAAGAATAAAAATCTTTTGTTTATTGAAAACTTCTCATTTAATATTTATTTTTATGAAATCTAACAAAAAGAAATCGAAATGAGAGAATAAAAATGTGAAAAAATGTTCAACCTAACCTAACCTAAGAATAAAAATCTTTTGTTTATTGAAAACTTCTCATTTTATATATATATTTTTATGAAATCTAACAAAAAGAAATCGAAATGAGAGAATAAAAATGTAAAAAAATGTTCAACCTAACCTAACCTAACCTAAGAATAAAAATCTTTTGTTTATTGAAAACTTCTCATTTAATATATATATTTTTATGAAATCTAACAAAAATAAATCGAAATGAGAGAATAACAATTTAAAAAAATGTTCAACCTAACCTAACCTAAGAATAAAAATCTTTTGTTTATTGAAAACTTCTCATTTAATATATATATTTTTATGAAATCTAACAAAAAGAAATCGAAATGAGAGAATAAAAATGTAAAAAAATGTTCAACCTAACCTAACCTAAGAATAAAAATCTTTTGTTTATTGAAAACTTCTCATTTAATATATATATTTTTATGAAATCTAACAAAAAGAAATCGAAATGAGAGAATAAAAATGTAAAAAAATGTTCAACCTAACCTAACCTAAGAATAAAAATCTTTTGTTTATTGAAAACTTATCATTTAATATATATATTTTTATGAAATCTAACAAAAAGAAATCGAAATGTGAGAATAACAATGTAAAAAAATGTTCAACCTAACCTAACTTAAAAATAAAAATCGTTTGTTTATTGAAAACTTTCCATTTAATATATATTTTTATGAAATCTAACAAAAAGAAATCGAAATGAGAGAATAAAAATGTGAAAAAATGTTCAACCTAACCTAACCTAAGAATAAAAATCTTTTGTTTATTGAAAATTTCTCATTTAATATATATATTTTTATGAAATCTAACAAAAAGAAATCGAAATGAGAGAATAAAAATGTAAAAAATGTTTAACCTAACCTAACCTAAGAATAAAAATCTTTTGTTTATTAAAAACTTCTCATTTAATATATATATTTTTATGAAATCTAACAAAAAGAAATCGAAATGAGAGAATAAAAATGTAAAAAAATGTTCAACCTAACCTAACCTAAGAATAAAAATCTTTTGTTTATTGAAAACTTCTCATTTAATATATATATTTTTATGAAATCTAACAAAAAGAAATCGGAATGAGAGAATAAAAATGTAAAAAATGTTTAACCTAACCTAACCTAAGAATAAAATCTTTTGTTTATTAAAAACTTCTCATTATATATATACATTTTTATGAAATCTAACAAAAAGAAATCGAAATGAGAGAATAAAAATGTAAAAAAATGTTCAACCTAACCTAACCTAAGAATAAAAATCTTTTGTTTATTGAAAACTTCTCATTTAATATATATATTTTTATGAAATCTAACAAAAAGAAATCGAAATGAGAGAATAAAAATGTAAAAAAATGTTCAACCTAACCTAACCTAAGAATAAAAATCTTTTGTTTATTGAAAACTTCTCATTTAATATATATATTTTTATGAAATCTAACAAAAAGAAATCGAAATGTGAGAATAACAATTTAAAAAAATGTTTAACCTAACCTAACTTAAGAATAAAAATCTTTTGTTTATTAAAAACTTCTCATTTAATATATATATTTTTATGAAATCTAACAAAAAGAAATAGAAATGAGAGAATAAAAATGTGAAAAAATGTTCAACCTAACCTAACCTAAGAATAAAAATCTTTTGTTTATTGAAAACTTTTCAGTTTTCCCCGCTCGGATTTAGTTGAATCTGGTGTCGATCGTTCGGGCTTCGAGAGGCCTTCTAGGTGGTATACAACCCGCGGGAATGCACGGGAAGGTGCGGGCGGTAAGTGGCAAAAAACAATTTTTTTTTCAGTTTTCCCCGCTCGGATTCAGTTAAAACTAGTGTCGATCGTTCGGGTTTCGAGGGGCCTTCAAAATGGTATACAACCCGCGGGAATGCGCGGGAAGGTGCGGGCTGTAAGTGGCGAAAACCGATTTTTTCAGTTTTCCCCGCTCGGATTCAGTTGAATCTGGTGTAGATCGTTCGGGCTCCGAGAGGCCTTTAAGGTGGTATACAACCCGCGGGAATGCGCGGGAAGGTGCGGGCGGTAAAAGGCGAAAACCGATTTTTTCAGTTTTCCCCGCTCGGATTCAGTTGAATCTGGTGTCGATCGTTCGGGCTCCCAGAGGCCTTCAAGGTGGTATACAACCCGCGGAAATGCGCGGGAAGGTGCGGGCGGTAAGTGGCGAAAACCAATTTTTTAAGTTTTCCCCGCTCGGATTCAGTTGAAACTGGTGTCGATCGTTCGGGCTCCGAGGGGCCTTTAAGGTGGTATAAAACACGTGGGAATGCGCGGGAAGGTGCGGGCGGTAAGTGGCGAAAACCGATTTTGTCAGTTTTCCCCGCTCGGATTCAGTTGAAACTGGTGTCGATCGTTCGGGCTCCGAGAAGCCTTCAAGGTGGTATACAAACCGCGGGAATTCGCGCTCATTTAATATATATATTTTTATGAAATCTAACAAAAAGAAATCGAAATGTGAGAAAAACAATGTAAAAAAATGTTCAACCTAACCTAACTTAAAAATAAAAATCTTTTGTTTATTGAAAACTTCTCATTTAATATATATATTTTTATGAAATCTAACAAAAAGAAATCGAAATGAGAGAATAAAAATGTAAAAAATGTTCAACCTAACCTAACCTAAGAATAAAGTCTTTTGTTTATTAAAAACTTCTCATTATATATATACATTTTTATGAAATCTAACAAAAAGAAATCGAAATGAGAGAATAAAAATGTAAAAAAATGTTCAACCTAACCTAACCTAAGAATAAAAATCTTTTGTTTATTGAAAACTTCTCATTTAATATATATATTTTTATGAAATCTAACAAAAAGAAATCGAAATGTGAGAATAACAATGTAAAAAAATGTTCAACCTAACCTAACTTAAAAATAAAAATCTTTTGTTTATTGAAAACTTTCCATTTAATATATATTTTTATGAAATCTAACAAAAAGAAATCGAAATGTGAGAATAACAATGTAAAAAAATGTTCAACCTAACCTAACTTAAAAATAAAAATCTTTTGTTTATTGAAAACTTCTCATTTAATATATATATTTTTATGAAATCTAACAAAAAGAAATCGAAATGAGAGAATAAAAATGTAAAAAATGTTTAACCTAACCTAACCTAAGAATAAAGTCTTTTGTTTATTAAAAACTTCTCATTTAATATATATATTTTTATGAAATCTAACAAAAAGAAATCGAAATGAGAGAATAAAAATGTAAAAAAATGTTCAACCTAACCTAACCTAAGAATAAAATCTTTTGTTTATTGAAAACTTCTCATTTAATATATATATTTTTATGAAATCTAACAAAAATAAATCGAAATGAGAGAATAAAAATGTAAAAAATGTTCAACTTAACCTAAGAATAAAAATCTTTTGTTTATTGAAAACTTCTCATTTAATATATATATTTTTATGAAATCTTACAAAAATAAATCGAAATGTGAGAATAAAAATGTAAAAAATGTTTAACCTAACCTAACCTAAGAATAAAAATCTTTTGTTTATTAAAAACTTCTCATTATATATATACATTTTTATGAAATCTTACAAAAAGAAATCGAAATGAGAGAATAAAAATTTAAAAAAATGTTCAACCTAACCTAACCTAACCTAAGAATAAAAATCTTTTGTTTATTGAAAACTTCTCATTTAATATATATATTTTTATGAAATCTAACAAAAAGAAATCGAAATGAGAGAATAAAAATGTAAAAAATGTTTAACCTAACCTAACCTAAGAATAAAGTCTTTTGTTTATTAAAAACTTCTCATTATATATATACATTTTTATGAAATCTAACAAAAAGAAATCGAAATGAGAGAATAAAAATGTAAAAAAATGTTCAACCTAACCTAACCTAAGAATAAAAATCTTTTGTTTATTGAAAACTTCTCATTTAATATATATATTTTTATGAAATTTAACAAAAAGAAATCGAAATGAGAGAATAAAAATGTAAAAAAATGTTCAACCTAACCTAACCTAACCTAAGAATAAAAATCTTTTGTTTATTGAAAACTTCTCATTTAATATATATATTTTTATGAAATCTAACAAAAATAAATCGAAATGAGAGAATAAAAATGTAAAAAATGTTCAACTTAACCTAAGAATAAAAATCTTTTGTTTATTGAAAACTTCTCATTTAATATATATATATTTATGAAATCTAACAAAAAGAAATCGAAATGTGAGAATAACAATTTAAAAAAATGTTCAACCTAACCTAACTTAAGAATAAAAATCTTTTGTTTATTAAAAACTTCTCATTTAATATATATATTTTTATGAAATCTAACAAAAAGAAATCGAAATGAGAGAATAAAAATGTAAAAAAATGTTCAACCTAACCTAACCTAACCTAAGAATAAAAATCTTTTGTTTATTGAAAACTTCTCATTTAATATATATATTTTTATGAAATCTAACAAAAAGAAATCGAAATGAGAGAATAAAAATGTAAAAAATGTTTAACCTAACCTAACCTAAGAATAAAGTCTTTTGTTTATTAAAAACTTCTCATTATATATATACATTTTTATGAAATCTAACAAAAAGAAATCGAAATGAGAGAATAAAAATGTAAAAAAATGTTCAACCTAACCTAACCTAAGAATAAAAATCTTTTGTTTATTGAAAACTTCTCATTTAATATATATATTTTTATGAAATCTAACAAAAAGAAATCGAAATGTGAGAATAACAATTAAAAAAAATGTTTAACCTAACCTAACTTAAGAATAAAAATCTTTTGTTTATTAAAAACTTCTCATTTAATATATATATTTTTATGAAATCTAACAAAAAGAAATAGAAATGAGAGAATAAAAATGTGAAAAAATGTTCAACCTAACCTAACCTAAGAATAAAAATCTTTTGTTTATTGAAAACTTTTCAGTTTTCCCCGCTCGGATTTAGTTGAATCTGGTGTCGATCGTTCGGGCTTCGAGAGGCCTTCTAGGTGGTATACAACCCGCGGGAATGCACGGGAAGGTGCGGGCGGTAAGTGGCAAAAAACAATTTTTTTTTCAGTTTTCCCCGCTCGGATTCAGTTAAAACTAGTGTCGATCGTTCGGGTTTCGAGGGGCCTTCAAAATGGTATACACCCCGCGGGAATGCGCGGGAAGGTGCGGGCTGTAAGTGGCGAAAACCGATTTTTTCAGTTTTCCCCACTCGGATTCAGTTGAATCTGGTGTCGATCGTTCGGGCTCCGAGAGGCCTTAAAGGTGGTATACAACCCGCGGGAATGCGCGGGAAGGTGCGGGCGGTAAAAGGCGAAAACCGATTTTTTCAGTTTTCCCCGCTCGGATTCAGTTGAATCTGGTGTCGATTGTTCGGGCTCCCAGAGGCCTTCAAGGTGGTATACAACCCGCGGAAATGCGCGGGAAGGTGCGGGCGGTAAGTGGCGAAAACCAATTTTTTCAGTTTTCCCCGCTCGGATTCAGTTGAAACTGGTGTCGATCGTTCGGGCTCCGAGGGGCCTTTAAGTTGGTATACAACCTGCCGGAATGCGCGAGAAGGTGCGGGCGGTAAGTGGCGAAAACCGATTTTTTCAGTTTTCCCCGCTCGGATTCAGTTGAAACTGGTGTCGATCGTTCGGGCTCCGAGAGGCCTTCAAGGTGGTATACAACCCGCGGGAATGCGCGGGAAGGTGCGGGCGGTAAGTGGCGAAAACCGATTTTTTCAGTTTTCCCCGCTCGGATTCAGTTGAATCTGGTGTCGATCGTTCAGGCTCCGAGAGGCCTTCAAGGTGGTATACAACCCGCGGGAATGCGCGGGAAGGTGCGGGCGGTAAGTGGCGAAACCCATTTTTTCAATTTTCCCCGCTCGGATTCAGTTGAAACTGGTGTCGATCGTTCGGGCTCCGAGGGGCCTTCAAGGTGGTATACAACCCGCGGAAATGCGCGGGAAGGTGCGGACGGTAAGTGGCGAAAACCGATTTTTTCAGTTTTCCCCGCTCGGATTCGGTTGAAACTGGTGTCGATCGTTCGGGCTCCGAGGGACCTTCAAGGTGGTATACAACCCGCGGGAATGCGCGGGAAGGTGCGGGCGGTAAGTGGCGAAAACCGATTTTTTCAGTTTTCCCCGCTCGGATTCAGTTGAAACTGGTGTCGATCGTTCGGGCTCCGAGGGACCTTCAAGGTGGTATACAACCCGCGGGAATTCGCGCTCATTTAATATATATATTTTTATGAAATCTAACAAAAATAAATCGAAAGGAGAGAATAAAAATGTAAAAAATGTTCAACCTAACCTAAGAATAAAAATCTTTTGTTTATTAAAAACTTCTCATTTAATATATTTATTTTTATGAAATCTAACAAAAATAAATCGAAATGAGAGAATAAAAATGAAAAAAATGTTCAACCTAACCTAACCTAAGAATAAAAATCTTTTGTTTATTGAAAACTTCTCATTTAATATATATATTTTTATGAAATCTAACAAAAAGAAATCGAAATGAGAGAATAAAAATGTAAAAAATGTTTAACCTAACCTAACCTAAGAATAAAAATCTTTTGTTTATTAAAAACTTCTCATTTAATATATATATTTTTATGAAATCTAACAAAAAGAAATCGAAATGAGAGAATAAAAATGTAAAAAAATGTTCAACCTAACCTAACCTAAGAATAAAAATCTTTTGTTTATTGAAAACTTCTCATTTAATATATATATTTTTATGAAATCTAACAAAAAGAAATCGAAATGAGAGAATAAAAATGTAAAAAAATGTTCAACCTAACCTAACCTAAGAATAAAAATCTTTTGTTTATTGAAAACTTCTCATTTAATATATATATTTTTATGAAATCTAACAAAAAGAAATCGAAATGAGAGAATAAAAATGTAAAAAAATGTTCAACCTAACCTAACCTAAGAATAAAAATCTTTTGTTTATTGAAAACTTCTCATTTAATATATATATATTTATGAAATCTAACAAAAAGAAATCGAAATGTTAGAATAACAATTTTAAAAAATGTTCAACCTAACCTAACTTAAGAATAAAAATCTTTTGTTTATTAAAAACTTCTCATTTAATATATATATTTTTATGAAATCTAACAAAAAGAAATAGAAATGTGAGCATAAAAATGTGAAAAAATGTTCAACCTAACCTAACCTAAGAATAAAAATCTTTAGTTTATTGAAAACTTTTCAGTTTTCCCCGCTCGGATTCAGTTGAATCTGGTGTCGATCGTTCGGGCTCGGAGGGGCCTTCAAGATGGTATACAACCCGCGGGAATGCGCGGGAAGGTGCGAGCTGTAAGTGGCGAAAACCGATTTTTTCAGTTTTCCCCGCTCGGATTCAGTTGAATCTGGTGTCGATCGTTCGGGCTCCGAAAGGCCTTCAAGGTGGTATACAACCCGCGGGAATGCGCGGGAAGGTGCGGGCGGTAAGTGGCGAAAACCGATTTTTTCAGTTTTCCCCGCTCGGATTCAGTTGAAACTGGTGTCGATCGTTCGGGCTCCGAGGGGCCTTCAAGGTGGTATACAACCCGCGGAAATGCGCGGGAAGGTGCGGGCTGTAAGTGGCAAAAACCGATTTTTTCAGTTTTCCCCGCTCGGATTTAGTTGAATCTGGTGTCGATCGTTCGGGCTCCGAGAGGCCTTCAAGGTGGTATACAACCCGCGGGAATGCGCGAGAAGGTGTGGACGGTAAGCGGCGAAAACCGATTTTTTCAGTTTTCCCCGCTCGGGTTCGGTTGAAACTGGTGTCGATCGTTCGGGCTCCGAGGGACCTTCAAGGTGGTATACAACCCGCGGGAATGCGCGGGAAGGTGCGGGCGGTAAATGGCGAAAACCGATTTTTTCAGTTTTCCCCGCTCGGATTCGGTTGAAACTGGTGTCGATAGTTCGGGCTCCGAGGGACCTTTAAGGTGGTATACAACCCGCGGGAATGCGCGAGAAGGTGCGGACGGTAAGTGGCGAAAACCGATTTTTTCAGTTTTCCCCGCTCGGGTTCGGCTGAAACTGGTGTCGATCGTTCGGGCTCCGAGGGACTTTCAAGGTGGTATACAACCCGCGGGAATGCGCGGGAAGGTGCGGGCGGTAAGTGGCGAAAACCGATTTTTTCAGTTTTCCCCGCTCAGATTCAGTTGAAACTAGTGTCGATCGTTCGGGCTCCGAGGGGCCTTCAAGGTAGTATACAACCCGCGGGAATGCGCGGGAAGGTGCGGGCGGTAAGTGGCGAAAACCGATTTTTTCAGTTTTCCCCGCTCGGATCCAGTTGAATCTGGTGTCGATCTTTCGGGCTCCAAGAGTCCTTCAAGTTGGTATACAACCCGCGGGAATGCGCGGGAAGGTGCGGGCGGTAAGTGGCGAAAACCGATTTTTTCAGTTTTCCCCGCTCGGATTCAGTTGAAACTGGTGTCGATCGTTCGGGCTCCGAGGGGCCTTCAAGGTGGTATACAACCCGCGGAAATGCGCGGGAAGGTGCGGACGGTAAGTGGCGAAAACCGATTTTTTCAGTTTTCCCCGCTCGGATTCGGTTGAAACTGGTGTCGATCGTTTGGGCTCCGAGGGACCTTCAAGGTGGAATACAACCCGCGGGAATGCGCGGGAAGGTGCGGGCGGTAAGTGGCGAAAACCGATTTTTTCAGTTTTCCCCGCTCGGATTCAGTTGAAACTGGTGTCGATCTTTCGGGCTCCGAGGGGCCTTCAAGGTGGTATACAACCCGCGGAAATGCGCGGGAAGGTGCGTACGGTAAGTGGCGAAAACCGATTTTTTCAGTTTTCCCCGCTCGGATTCGGTTGAAACTGGTGTCGATCGTTTGGGCTCCGAAGGACCTTCAAGGTGGTATACAACCCGCGGGAATGCGCGGGAAGGTGCGGGCGGTAAGTGGCGAAAACCGATTTTTTCAGTTTTCTCCGCTCGGATTCAGTTGAAATTGGTGTCGATCGTTCGGGCTCCGAGAAGCCTTCAAGGTGGTATACAACCCACGGGAATGCGCGGGAAGGTGCGGGCTGTAAGTGGCGAAAACCGATTTTTTCAGTTTTCCCCGCTCGGATTCAGTTAAATCTGGTGTCGATCGTTCGAGCTCCGAGAGGTTTTCAAGGTGGTATACAACCCGCGGGAATGCGCGGGAAGGTGCGGGCGGTAAGTGGCGAAAACCGATTTTTTCAGTTTTCCCCGCTCGGATTCAGTTGAAACTGGTGTCGATCGTTCGGGCTCCGAGGGGCCTTTAAGGTGGTATACAACCTGCGGGAATGCGCGGGAAGGTGCGGACTGTAAGTGGCGAAAACCGATTTTTTCAGTTTTCTCCGCTCGGATTCAGTTGAATCTGGTGTCGATCGTTCAGGCTCCGAGGGGCCTTCAAGGTGATATAAAACACGCGGGAATGCGCGGGAAGGTGCGGGCGGTAAGTGGCGAAAACCGATTTTGTCAGTTTTCCCCGCTCGGATTCAGTTGAAGCTGGTGTCGATCGTTCGGGCTCCGAGAAGCCTTCAAGGTGGTATACAACCCGCGAGAATTCGCGCTCATTTAATATATATATTTTTATGAAATCTAACAAAAAGAAATCGAAATGTGAGAATAACAATGTAAAAAAATGTTCAACCTAACCTAACTTAAAAATAAAAATCTTTTGTTTATTGAAAACTTTCCAATTAATATATATTTTTATGAAATCTAACAAAAATAAATCGAAATGAGAGAATAAAAATGTAAAAAATGTTCAACCTAACCTAACCTAAGAATAAAAATCTTTTGTTTATTGAAAACTTCTCATTTAATATATATATATTTATGAAATCTAACAAAAAGAAATCGAAATGTTAGAATAACAATTTTAAAAAATGTTCAACCTAACCTAACTTAAGAATAAAAATCTTTTGTTTATTAAAAACTTCTCATTTAATATATATATTTTTATGAAATCTAACAAAAAGAAATAGAAATGTGAGCATAAAAATGTGAAAAAATGTTCAACCTAACCTAACCTAAGAATAAAAATCTTTAGTTTATTGAAAACTTTTCAGTTTTCCCCGCTCGGATTCAGTTGAATCTGGTGTCGATCGTTCGGGCTCGGAGGGGCCTTCAAGATGGTATACAACCCGCGGGAATGCGCGGGAAGGTGCGAGCTGTAAGTGGCGAAAACCGATTTTTTCAGTTTTCCCCGCTCGGATTCAGTTGAATCTGGTGTCGATCGTTCGGGCTCCGAAAGGCCTTCAAGGTGGTATACAACCCGCGGGAATGCGCGGGAAGGTGCGGGCGGTAAGTGGCGAAAACCGATTTTTTCAGTTTTCCCCGCTCGGATTCAGTTGAAACTGGTGTCGATCGTTCGGGCTCCGAGGGGCCTTCAAGGTGGTATACAACCCGCGGAAATGCGCGGGAAGGTGCGGGCTGTAAGTGGCAAAAACCGATTTTTTCAGTTTTCCCCGCTCGGATTTAGTTGAATCTGGTGTCGATCGTTCGGGCTCCGAGAGGCCTTCAAGGTGGTATACAACCCGCGGGAATGCGCGAGAAGGTGTGGACGGTAAGCGGCGAAAACCGATTTTTTCAGTTTTCCCCGCTCGGGTTCGGTTGAAACTGGTGTCGATCGTTCGGGCTCCGAGGGACCTTCAAGGTGGTATACAACCCGCGGGAATGCGCGGGAAGGTGCGGGCGGTAAATGGCGAAAACCGATTTTTTCAGTTTTCCCCGCTCGGATTCGGTTGAAACTGGTGTCGATAGTTCGGGCTCCGAGGGACCTTTAAGGTGGTATACAACCCGCGGGAATGCGCGAGAAGGTGCGGACGGTAAGTGGCGAAAACCGATTTTTTCAGTTTTCCCCGCTCGGGTTCGGCTGAAACTGGTGTCGATCGTTCGGGCTCCGAGGGACTTTCAAGGTGGTATACAACCCGCGGGAATGCGCGGGAAGGTGCGGGCGGTAAGTGGCGAAAACCGATTTTTTCAGTTTTCCCCGCTCAGATTCAGTTGAAACTAGTGTCGATCGTTCGGGCTCCGAGGGGCCTTCAAGGTAGTATACAACCCGCGGGAATGCGCGGGAAGGTGCGGGCGGTAAGTGGCGAAAACCGATTTTTTCAGTTTTCCCCGCTCGGATCCAGTTGAATCTGGTGTCGATCTTTCGGGCTCCAAGAGTCCTTCAAGTTGGTATACAACCCGCGGGAATGCGCGGGAAGGTGCGGGCGGTAAGTGGCGAAAACCGATTTTTTCAGTTTTCCCCGCTCGGATTCAGTTGAAATTGGTGTCGATCGTTCGGGCTCCGAGGGGCCTTCAAGGTGGTATACAACCCGCGGAAATGCGCGGGAAGGTGCGGACGGTAAGTGGCGAAAACCGATTTTTTCAGTTTTCCCCGCTCGGATTCGGTTGAAACTGATGTCGATCGTTTGGGCTCCGAGGGACCTTCAAGGTGGAATACAACCCGCGGGAATGCGCGGGAAGGTGCGGGCGGTAAGTGGCGAAAACCGATTTTTTCAGTTTTCCCCGCTCGGATTCAGTTGAAACTGGTGTCGATCTTTCGGGCTCCGAGGGGCCTTCAAGGTGGTATACAACCCGCGGAAATGCGCGGGAAGGTGCGTACGGTAAGTGGCGAAAACCGATTTTTTCAGTTTTCCCCGCTCGGATTCGGTTGAAACTGGTGTCGATCGTTTGGGCTCCGAAGGACCTTCAAGGTGGTATACAACCCGCGGGAATGCGCGGGAAGGTGCGGGCGGTAAGTGGCGAAAACCGATTTTTTCAGTTTTCTCCGCTCGGATTCAGTTGAAATTGGTGTCGATCGTTCGGGCTCCGAGAAGCCTTCAAGGTGGTATACAACCCACGGGAATGCGCGGGAAGGTGCGGGCTGTAAGTGGCGAAAACCGATTTTTTCAGTTTTCCCCGCTCGGATTCAGTTAAATCTGGTGTCGATCGTTCGAGCTCCGAGAGGTTTTCAAGGTGGTATACAACCCGCGGGAATGCGCGGGAAGGTGCGGGCGGTAAGTGGCGAAAACCGATTTTTTCAGTTTTCCCCGCTCGGATTCAGTTGAAACTGGTGTCGATCGTTCGGGCTCCGAGGGGCCTTTAAGGTGGTATACAACCTGCGGGAATGCGCGGGAAGGTGCGGACTGTAAGTGGCGAAAACCGATTTTTTCAGTTTTCTCCGCTCGGATTCAGTTGAATCTGGTGTCGATCGTTCAGGCTCCGAGGGGCCTTCAAGGTGATATAAAACACGCGGGAATGCGCGGGAAGGTGCGGGCGGTAAGTGGCGAAAACCGATTTTGTCAGTTTTCCCCGCTCGGATTCAGTTGAAGCTGGTGTCGATCGTTCGGGCTCCGAGAAGCCTTCAAGGTGGTATACAACCCGCGAGAATTCGCGCTCATTTAATATATATATTTTTATGAAATCTAACAAAAAGAAATCGAAATGTGAGAATAACAATGTAAAAAAATGTTCAACCTAACCTAACTTAAAAATAAAAATCTTTTGTTTATTGAAAACTTTCCAATTAATATATATTTTTATGAAATCTAACAAAAATAAATCGAAATGAGAGAATAAAAATGTAAAAAATGTTTAAACTAACCTAACCTAAGAATAAAAATCTTTTGTTTATTAAAAACTTCTCATTTAATATATATATTTTTATGAAATCTAACAAAAAGAAATCGAAATGAGAGAATAAAAATGTAAAAAAATCTTCAACCTAACCTAACCTAAGAATAAAAATCTTTTGTTTATTGAAAACTTTTCAGTTTTCCCCGCTCGGATTCAGTTGAAACTGGTGTCGATCGTTCGGGCTCCGAGGGGCCTTCAAGGTGGTATACAACCCGCGGAAATGCGCGGGAAGGTGCGGGCTGTAAGTGGCGAAAACCGATTTTTTCAGTTTTCCCCGCTCGGATTCAGTTGAATCTGGTGTCGATCGTTCGGGCTCCGAGAGGCCTTCAAGGTGGTATACAACCCGCGGGAATGCGCGAGAAGGTGCGGACGGTAAGTGGCGAAACCCGATTTTTTCAGTTTTCCCCGCTCGGGTTCGGTTGAAACTGGTGTCGATCGTTCGGGCTCCAAGGGACCTTCAAGGTGGTATACAACCTGCGGGAATGCGCGGGAAGGTGCGGGCGGTAAGTGGCGAAAACCGACTTTTTCAGTTTTACCCGCTCGGATTCAGTTGAAACTAGTGTCGATCGTTCGGGCTCCGAGAAGCCTTCAAGGTGGTATACAACCCGCGGGAATGCGCGGGAAGGTGCGGGCTGTAAGTGGCGAAAACCGATTTTTTCAGTTTTCCCCGCTCGGATTCAGTTGAATCTAGTGTCGATCGTTCGGGCTCCGAGAGGCCTTCAAGGTGGTATACAACCCGCGGGAATGCGCGGGAAGGTGCGGGCGGTAAGTGGCGAAAACCGATTTTTTCAGTTTTCCCCGCTCGGATTCAGTTGAAACTGGTGTCGATCGTTCGGGCTCCGAGGGGCCTTCAAGGTGGTATACAACCCGCGGAAATGCGCGGGAAGGTGCGGGCTGTAAGTGGCAAAAACCGATTTTTTCAGTTTTCCCCGCTCGGATTTAGTTGAATCTGGTGTCGATCGTTCGGGCTCCGAGAGGCCTTCAAGGTGGTATACAACCCGCGGGAATGCGCGAGAAGGTGCGGACGGTAAGTGGCGAAACCCGATTTTTTCAGTTTTCCCCGCTCGGGTTCGGTTGAAACTGGTGTCGATCGTTCGGGCTCCAAGGGACCTTCAAGGTGGTATACAACCTGCGGGAATGCGCGGGAAGGTGCGGGCGGTAAGTGGCGAAAACCGACTTTTTCAGTTTTACCCGCTCGGATTCAGTTGAAACTAGTGTCGATCGTTCGGGCTCCGAGAAGCCTTCAAGGTGGTATACAACCCGCGGGAATGCGCGGGAAGGTGCGGGCTGTAAGTGGCGAAAACCGATTTTTTCAGTTTTCCCCGCTCGGATTCAGTTGAATCTGGTGTCGATCGTTCGGGCTCCGAGGGGCCTTCAAGGTGGTATACAACCCGCGGGAATGCGCGGGAAGGTGCGGGATGTAAGTGGCGAAAACCGATTTTTTCAGTTTTCCCCGCTCGGATTCAGTTGAAACTGGTGTCGATCGTTCGGGCTCCGAGGGGCCTTCAAGGTGGTATACAACCCGCGGGAATTCGCGCTCATTTAATATATATATTTTTATGAAATCTAACAAAAATAAATCGAAATGTGAGAATAACAATGTAAAAAAATGTTCAACCTAACCTAACTTAAAAATAAAAATCGTTTGTTTATTGAAAACTTTCCATTTAATATATATTTTTATGAAATCTAACAAAAATAAATCGAAATGAGAGAATAAAAATGTAAAAAATGTTTAACCTAACCTAACCTAAGAATAAAAATCTTTTGTTTATTAAAAACTTCTTATTATATATATACATTTTTATGAAATCTAACAAAAAGAAATCGAAATGAGAGAATAAAAATGTAAAAAAATGTTCAACCTAACCTAAGAATAAAAATCTTTTGTTTATTAAAAACTTCTCATTTAATATATTTAATTTTACGAAATCTAACAAAAATAAATCGAAATGAGAGAATAAAAATGTAAAAAATGTTCAACCTAACCTAACCTAAGAATAAAAATCTTTTGTTTATTGAAAACTTCTCATTTAATATATATATATTTATGAAATCTAACAAAAAGAAATCGAAATGAGAGAATAAAAATGTAAAAAATGTTTAACCTAACCTAACCTAAGAATAAAAATCTTTTGTTTATTAAAAACTTCTCATTTAATATATATATATTTTTTAGAAATCTAACAAAAATAAATCGAAATGAGAGAATTAAAATGTAAAAAATGTTTAACCTAACCTAACCTAAGAATAAAAATCTTTTGTTTATTGAAAACTTCTCATTTAATATATATATTTTTATGAAATCTAACAAAAAGAAATCGAAATGAGAGAATAAAAATGTAAAAAATGTTTAACCTAACCTAAGAATAAAAATCTTTTGTTTATTAAAAACTTCTCATTTAATATATACATTTTTATGAAATCTAACAAAAAGAAATCGAAATGAGAGAATAAAAATGTAAAAAAATGTTCAACCTAACCTAACCTAAGAATAAAAATCTTTTGTTTATTGAAAACTTCTCATTTAATATATATATTTTTATGAAATCTAACAAAAAGAAATCGAAATGAGAGAATAAAAATGTAAAAAAATGTTCAACCTAACCTAACCTAAGAATAAAAATCTTTTGTTTATTGAAAACTTCTCATTTAATATATATATATTTATGAAATCTAACAAAAAGAAATCGAAATGTGAGAATAACAATTTAAAAAAATGTTCAACCTAACCTAACTTAAGAATAAAAATCTTTTGTTTATTAAAAACTTCTCATTTAATATATATATTTTTATGAAATCTAACAAAAAGAAATAGAAATGAGAGAATAAAAATGTGAAAAAATGTTCAACCTAACCTAACCTAAGAATAAAAATCTTTTGTTTATTGAAAACTTCTCATTTAATATATATATATTTATGAAATCTAACAAAAAGAAATCGAAATGTGAGAATAACAATTTAAAAAAATGTTCAACCTAACCTAACTTAAGAATAAAAATCTTTTGTTTATTAAAAACTTCTCATTTAATATATATATTTTTATGAAATCTAACAAAAAGAAATAGAAATGAGAGAATAAAAATGTGAAAAAATGTTCAACCTAACCTAACCTAAGAATAAAAATCTTTTGTTTATTGAAAACTTTTCAGTTTTCCCCGCTCGGATTCAGTTGAATCTGGTGTCGATCGTTCGGGCTTCGAGAGGCCTTCTAGGTGGTATACAACCCGCGGGAATGCGCGGGAAGGTGCGGGCGGTAAGTGGCAAAAAACGATTTTTTTCAGTTTTCCCCGCTCGGATTCAGTTGAAACTAGTGTCGATCGTTCGGGCTCGGAGGGGCCTTCAAGATGGTATACAACCCGCGGGAATGCGCGGGAAGGTGCGAGCTGTAAGTGGCGAAAACCGATTTTTTCAGTTTTCCCCGCTCGGATTCAGTTGAATCTGGTGTCGATCGTTCGGGCTCCGAGAGGCCTTCAAGGTGGTATACAACCCGCGGGAATGCGCGGGAAGGTGCGGGCGGTAAGTGGCGAAAACCGATTTTTTCAGTTTTCCCCGCTCGGATTCAGTTGAAACTGGTGTCGATCGTTCGGGCTCCGAGGGGCCTTCAAGGTGGTATACAACCCGCGGAAATGCGCGGGAAGGTGCGGGCTGTAAGTGGCAAAAACCGATTTTTTCAGTTTTCCCCGCTCGGATTTAGTTGAATCTGGTGTCGATCGTTCGGGCTCCGAGAGGCCTTCAAGGTGGTATACAACCCGCGGGAATGCGCGAGAAGGTGCGGACGGTAAGTGGCGAAAACCGATTTTTTCAGTTTTCCCCGCTCGGGTTCGGTTAAAACTGGTGTCGATCGTTCGGGCTCCGAGGGACCTTCAAGGTGGTATACAACCCGCGGGAATGCGCGGGAAGGTACTGGCGGTAAGTGGCGAAAACCGACTTTTTCAGTTTTCCCCGCTCGGATTCAGTTGAATCTGGTGTCGATCGTTCGGGCTCCGAGAGGCCTTCAAGGTGGTATACAACCCGCGGGAATGCGCGAGAAGGTGCGGACGGTAAGTGGCGAAAACCGATTTTTTCAGTTTTCCCCGCTCGGGTTCGGTTGAAACTGGTGTCGATCGTTCGGGCTCCGAGGGACCTTCAAGGTGGTATACAGCCCGCGGGAATGCGCGGGAAGGTGCGGGCGGTAAGTGGCGAAAACCGATTTTTTCAGTTTTCCCCGCTCGGATTCAGTTGAATCTGGTGTCGATCTTTCGGGCTCCAAGAGTCCTTCAAGTTGGTATACAACCCGCGGGAATGCGCGGGAAGGTGCGGGCGGTAAGTGGCGAAAACCGATTTTTTCAGTTTTCCCCGCTCGGATTCAGTTGAAACTGGTGTCGATCGTTCGGGCTCCGAGGGGCCTTCAAGGTGGTATACAACCCGCGGGAATGCACGGGAAGGTGCGGGCTGTAAGTGGCGAAAACCGATTTTTTCAGTTTTCCCCGCTCGGATTCTGTTAAATCTGGTGTCGATCGTTCGGGCTCCGAGAGGCCTTCAAGGTGGTATACAACCCGCGGGAATGCGCGGGAAGGTGCGGGCGGTAAGTGGCGAAAACCGATTTTTTCAGTTTTCCCCGCTCGGATTCAGTTGAAACTGGTGTCGATCGTGCGGGCTCCGAGGGGCCTTCAAGGTGGTATACAACCCGCGGAAATTCGCGCTCATTTAATATATATATTTTTATGAAATCTAACAAAAAGAAATCGAAATGTGAGAATAACAATGTAAAAAAATGTTCAACCTAACCTAACTTAAAAATAAAAATCTTTTGTTTATTGAAAACTTTCCATTTAATATATATTTTTATGAAATCTAACAAAAATAAATCGAAATGAGAGAATAAAAATGTAAAAAATGTTTAACCTAACCTAACCTAAGAATAAAAATCTTTTGTTTATTAAAAACTTCTCATTATATATATACATTTTTATGAAATCTAACAAAAAGAAATCGAAATGAGAGAATAAAAATGTAAAAAAATGTTCAACCTAACCTAACCTAAGAATAAAAACCTTTTGTTTATTGAAAACTTCTCATTTAATATATATATATTTATGAAATCTAACAAAAAGAAATCGAAATGTGAGAATAACAATTTAAAAAAATGTTCAACCTAACCTAACTTAAGAATAAAAATCTTTTGTTTATTAAAAACTTCTCATTTAATATATATATTTTTATGAAATCTAACAAAAAGAAATAGAAATGAGAGAATAAAAATGTGAAAAAATGTTCAACCTAACCTAACCTAAGAATAAAAATCTTTTGTTTATTGAAAACTTTTCAGTTTTCCCCGCTCGGATTCAGTTGAATCTGGTGTCGATCGTTCGGGCTTCGAGAGGCCTTCTAGGTGGTATACAACCCGCGGGAATGCGCGGGAAGGTGCGGGCGGTAAGTGGCAAAAAACGATTTTTTTCAGTTTTCCCCGCTCGGATTCAGTTGAAACTAGTGTCGATCGTTCGGGCTCGGAGGGGCCTTCAAGATGGTATACAACCCGCGGGAATGCGCGGGAAGGTGCGAGCTGTAAGTGGCGAAAACCGATTTTTTCAGTTTTCCCCGCTCGGATTCAGTTGAATCTGGTGTCGATCGTTCGGGCTCCGAGAGGCCTTCAAGGTGGTATACAACCCGCGGGAATGCGCGGGAAGGTGCGGGCGGTAAGTGGCGAAAACCGATTTTTTCAGTTTTCCCCGCTCGGATTCAGTTGAAACTGGTGTCGATCGTGCGGGCTCCGAGGGGCCTTCAAGGTGGTATACAACCCGCGGAAATTCGCGCTCATTTAATATATATATTTTTATGAAATCTAACAAAAAGAAATCGAAATGTGAGAATAACAATGTAAAAAAATGTTCAACCTAACCTAACTTAAAAATAAAAATCTTTTGTTTATTGAAAACTTTCCATTTAATATATATTTTTATGAAATCTAACAAAAATAAATCGAAATGAGAGAA
Source organism: Heliconius melpomene rosina (assembly GCF_056956725.1). NCBI lineage: Eukaryota > Metazoa > Arthropoda > Insecta > Lepidoptera > Nymphalidae > Heliconius > Heliconius melpomene. Next base: position 85,080 of record NW_028181863.1, read on the forward strand.
TAAAAATGTAAAAAATGTTTAACCTAACCTAACCTAAGAATAAAAATCTTTTGTTTATTAAAAACTTCTCATTATATATATACATTTTTATGAAATCTAACAAAAAGAAATCGAAATGAGAGAATAAAAATGTAAAAAAATGTTCAACCTAACCTAACCTAAGAATAAAAACCTTTTGTTTATTGAAAACTTCTCATTTAATATATATATATTTATGAAATCTAACAAAAAGAAATCGAAATGTGAGAATAACAATTTAAAAAAATGTTCAACCTAACCTAACTTAAGAATAAAAATCTTTTGTTTATTAAAAACTTCTCATTTAATATATATATTTTTATGAAATCTAACAAAAAGAAATAGAAATGAGAGAATAAAAATGTGAAAAAATGTTCAACCTAACCTAACCTAAGAATAAAAATCTTTTGTTTATTGAAAACTTTTCAGTTTTCCCCGCTCGGATTCAGTTGAATCTGGTGTCGATCGTTCGGGCTTCGAGAGGCCTTCTAGGTGGTATACAACCCGCGGGAATGCGCGGGAAGGTGCGGGCGGTAAGTGGCAAAAAACGATTTTTTTCAGTTTTCCCCGCTCGGATTCAGTTGAAACTAGTGTCGATCGTTCGGGCTCGGAGGGGCCTTTAAGATGGTATACAACCCGCGGGAATGCGCGGGAAGGTGCGAGCTGTAAGTGGCGAAAACCGATTTTTTCAGTTTTCCCCGCTCGGATTCAGTTGAATCTAGTGTCGATCGTTCGGGCTCCGAGAGGCCTTCAAGGTGGTATACAACCCGCGGGAATGCGCGGGAAGGTGCGGGCGGTAAGTGGCGAAAACCGATTTTTTCAGTTTTCCCCGCTCGGATTCAGTTGAAACTGGTGTCGATCGTTCGGGCTCCGAGGGGCCTTCAAGGTGGTATACAACCCGCGGAAATGCGCGGGAAGGTGCGGGCTGTAAGTGGCAAAAACCGATTTTTTCAGTTTTCCCCGCTCGGATTTAGTTGAATCTGGTGTCGATCGTTCGGGCTCCGAGAGGCCTTCAAGGTGGTATACAACCCGCGGGAATGCGCGAGAAGGTGCGGACGGTAAGTGGCGAAACCCGATTTTTTCAGTTTTCCCCGCTCGGGTTCGGTTGAAACTGGTGTCGATCGTTCGGGCTCCAAGGGACCTTCAAGGTGGTATACAACCTGCGGGAATGCGCGGGAAGGTGCGGGCGGTAAGTGGCGAAAACCGACTTTTTCAGTTTTACCCGCTCGGATTCAGTTGAAACTAGTGTCGATCGTTCGGGCTCCGAGAAGCCTTCAAGGTGGTATACAACCCGCGGGAATGCGCGGGAAGGTGCGGGCTGTAAGTGGCGAAAACCGATTTTTTCAGTTTTCCCCGCTCGGATTCAGTTGAATCTGGTGTCGATCGTTCGGGCTCCGAGGGGCCTTCAAGGTGGTATACAACCCGCGGGAATGCGCGGGAAGGTGCGGGATGTAAGTGGCGAAAACCGATTTTTTCAGTTTTCCCCGCTCGGATTCAGTTGAAACTGGTGTCGATCGTTCGGGCTCCGAGGGGCCTTCAAGGTGGTATACAACCCGCGGGAATTCGCGCTCATTTAATATATATATTTTTATGAAATCTAACAAAAATAAATCGAAATGTGAGAATAACAATGTAAAAAAATGTTCAACCTAACCTAACTTAAAAATAAAAATCGTTTGTTTATTGAAAACTTTCCATTTAATATATATTTTTATGAAATCTAACAAAAATAAATCGAAATGAGAGAATAAAAATGTAAAAAATGTTTAACCTAACCTAACCTAAGAATAAAAATCTTTTGTTTATTAAAAACTTCTTATTATATATATACATTTTTATGAAATCTAACAAAAAGAAATCGAAATGAGAGAATAAAAATGTAAAAAAATGTTCAACCTAACCTAAGAATAAAAATCTTTTGTTTATTAAAAACTTCTCATTTAATATATTTATTTTTATGAAATCTAACAAAAATAAATCGAAATGAGAGAATAAAAATGTAAAAAATGTTCAACCTAACCTAACCTAAGAATAAAAATCTTTTGTTTATTGAAAACTTCTCATTTAATATATATATATTTATGAAATCTAACAAAAAGAAATCGAAATGAGAGAATAAAAATGTAAAAAATGTTTAACCTAACCTAACCTAAGAATAAAAATCTTTTGTTTATTAAAAACTTCTCATTTAATATATATATATTTTTTAGAAATCTAACAAAAATAAATCGAAATGAGAGAATTAAAATGTAAAAAATGTTTAACCTAACCTAACCTAAGAATAAAAATCTTTTGTTTATTGAAAACTTCTCATTTAATATATATATTTTTATGAAATCTAACAAAAAGAAATCGAAATGAGAGAATAAAAATGTAAAAAATGTTTAACCTAACCTAAGAATAAAAATCTTTTGTTTATTAAAAACTTCTCATTTAATATATACATTTTTATGAAATCTAACAAAAAGAAATCGAAATGAGAGAATAAAAATGTAAAAAAATGTTCAACCTAACCTAACCTAAGAATAAAAATCTTTTGTTTATTGAAAACTTCTCATTTAATATATATATTTTTATGAAATCTAACAAAAAGAAATCGAAATGAGAGAATAAAAATGTAAAAAAATGTTCAACCTAACCTAACCTAAGAATAAAAATCTTTTGTTTATTGAAAACTTCTCATTTAATATATATATATTTATGAAATCTAACAAAAAGAAATCGAAATGTGAGAATAACAATTTAAAAAAATGTTCAACCTAACCTAACTTAAGAATAAAAATCTTTTGTTTATTAAAAACTTCTCATTTAATATATATATTTTTATGAAATCTAACAAAAAGAAATAGAAATGAGAGAATAAAAATGTGAAAAAATGTTCAACCTAACCTAACCTAAGAATAAAAATCTTTTGTTTATTGAAAACTTCTCATTTAATATATATATATTTATGAAATCTAACAAAAAGAAATCGAAATGTGAGAATAACAATTTAAAAAAATGTTCAACCTAACCTAACTTAAGAATAAAAATCTTTTGTTTATTAAAAACTTCTCATTTAATATATATATTTTTATGAAATCTAACAAAAAGAAATAGAAATGAGAGAATAAAAATGTGAAAAAATGTTCAACCTAACCTAACCTAAGAATAAAAATCTTTTGTTTATTGAAAACTTTTCAGTTTTCCCCGCTCGGATTCAGTTGAATCTGGTGTCGATCGTTCGGGCTTCGAGAGGCCTTCTAGGTGGTATACAACCCGCGGGAATGCGCGGGAAGGTGCGGGCGGTAAGTGGCAAAAAACGATTTTTTTCAGTTTTCCCCGCTCGGATTCAGTTGAAACTAGTGTCGATCGTTCGGGCTCGGAGGGGCCTTCAAGATGGTATACAACCCGCGGGAATGCGCGGGAAGGTGCGAGCTGTAAGTGGCGAAAACCGATTTTTTCAGTTTTCCCCGCTCGGATTCAGTTGAATCTGGTGTCGATCGTTCGGGCTCCGAGAGGCCTTCAAGGTGGTATACAACCCGCGGGAATGCGCGGGAAGGTGCGGGCGGTAAGTGGCGAAAACCGATTTTTTCAGTTTTCCCCGCTCGGATTCAGTTGAAACTGGTGTCGATCGTTCGGGCTCCGAGGGGCCTTCAAGGTGGTATACAACCCGCGGAAATGCGCGGGAAGGTGCGGGCTGTAAGTGGCAAAAACCGATTTTTTCAGTTTTCCCCGCTCGGATTTAGTTGAATCTGGTGTCGATCGTTCGGGCTCCGAGAGGCCTTCAAGGTGGTATACAACCCGCGGGAATGCGCGAGAAGGTGCGGACGGTAAGTGGCGAAAACCGATTTTTTCAGTTTTCCCCGCTCGGGTTCGGTTAAAACTGGTGTCGATCGTTCGGGCTCCGAGGGACCTTCAAGGTGGTATACAACCCGCGGGAATGCGCGGGAAGGTACTGGCGGTAAGTGGCGAAAACCGACTTTTTCAGTTTTCCCCGCTCGGATTCAGTTGAATCTGGTGTCGATCGTTCGGGCTCCGAGAGGCCTTCAAGGTGGTATACAACCCGCGGGAATGCGCGAGAAGGTGCGGACGGTAAGTGGCGAAAACCGATTTTTTCAGTTTTCCCCGCTCGGGTTCGGTTGAAACTGGTGTCGATCGTTCGGGCTCCGAGGGACCTTCAAGGTGGTATACAGCCCGCGGGAATGCGCGGGAAGGTGCGGGCGGTAAGTGGCGAAAACCGATTTTTTCAGTTTTCCCCGCTCGGATTCAGTTGAATCTGGTGTCGATCTTTCGGGCTCCAAGAGTCCTTCAAGTTGGTATACAACCCGCGGGAATGCGCGGGAAGGTGCGGGCGGTAAGTGGCGAAAACCGATTTTTTCAGTTTTCCCCGCTCGGATTCAGTTGAAACTGGTGTCGATCGTTCGGGCTCCGAGGGGCCTTCAAGGTGGTATACAACCCGCGGGAATGCACGGGAAGGTGCGGGCTGTAAGTGGCGAAAACCGATTTTTTCAGTTTTCCCCGCTCGGATTCTGTTAAATCTGGTGTCGATCGTTCGGGCTCCGAGAGGCCTTCAAGGTGGTATACAACCCGCGGGAATGCGCGGGAAGGTGCGGGCGGTAAGTGGCGAAAACCGATTTTTTCAGTTTTCCCCGCTCGGATTCAGTTGAAACTGGTGTCGATCGTGCGGGCTCCGAGGGGCCTTCAAGGTGGTATACAACCCGCGGAAATTCGCGCTCATTTAATATATATATTTTTATGAAATCTAACAAAAAGAAATCGAAATGTGAGAATAACAATGTAAAAAAATGTTCAACCTAACCTAACTTAAAAATAAAAATCTTTTGTTTATTGAAAACTTTCCATTTAATATATATTTTTATGAAATCTAACAAAAATAAATCGAAATGAGAGAATAAAAATGTAAAAAATGTTTAACCTAACCTAACCTAAGAATAAAAATCTTTTGTTTATTAAAAACTTCTCATTATATATATACATTTTTATGAAATCTAACAAAAAGAAATCGAAATGAGAGAATAAAAATGTAAAAAAATGTTCAACCTAACCTAACCTAAGAATAAAAACCTTTTGTTTATTGAAAACTTCTCATTTAATATATATATATTTATGAAATCTAACAAAAAGAAATCGAAATGTGAGAATAACAATTTAAAAAAATGTTCAACCTAACCTAACTTAAGAATAAAAATCTTTTGTTTATTAAAAACTTCTCATTTAATATATATATTTTTATGAAATCTAACAAAAAGAAATAGAAATGAGAGAATAAAAATGTGAAAAAATGTTCAACCTAACCTAACCTAAGAATAAAAATCTTTTGTTTATTGAAAACTTTTCAGTTTTCCCCGCTCGGATTCAGTTGAATCTGGTGTCGATCGTTCGGGCTTCGAGAGGCCTTCTAGGTGGTATACAACCCGCGGGAATGCGCGGGAAGGTGCGGGCGGTAAGTGGCAAAAAACGATTTTTTTCAGTTTTCCCCGCTCGGATTCAGTTGAAACTAGTGTCGATCGTTCGGGCTCGGAGGGGCCTTTAAGATGGTATACAACCCGCGGGAATGCGCGGGAAGGTGCGAGCTGTAAGTGGCGAAAACCGATTTTTTCAGTTTTCCCCGCTCGGATTCAGTTGAATCTAGTGTCGATCGTTCGGGCTCCGAGAGGCCTTCAAGGTGGTATACAACCCGCGGGAATGCGCGGGAAGGTGCGGGCGGTAAGTGGCGAAAACCGATTTTTTCAGTTTTCCCCGCTCGGATTCAGTTGAAACTGGTGTCGATCGTTCGGGCTCCGAGGGGCCTTCAAGGTGGTATACAACCCGCGGAAATGCGCGGGAAGGTGCGGGCTGTAAGTGGCAAAAACCGATTTTTTCAGTTTTCCCCGCTCGGATTTAGTTGAATCTGGTGTCGATCGTTCGGGCTCCGAGAGGCCTTCAAGGTGGTATACAACCCGCGGGAATGCGCGAGAAGGTGCGGACGGTAAGTGGCGAAACCCGATTTTTTCAGTTTTCCCCGCTCGGGTTCGGTTGAAACTGGTGTCGATCGTTCGGGCTCCAAGGGACCTTCAAGGTGGTATACAACCTGCGGGAATGCGCGGGAAGGTGCGGGCGGTAAGTGGCGAAAACCGACTTTTTCAGTTTTACCCGCTCGGATTCAGTTGAAACTAGTGTCGATCGTTCGGGCTCCGAGAAGCCTTCAAGGTGGTATACAACCCGCGGGAATGCGCGGGAAGGTGCGGGCTGTAAGTGGCGAAAACCGATTTTTTCAGTTTTCCCCGCTCGGATTCAGTTGAATCTGGTGTCGATCGTTCGGGCTCCGAGGGGCCTTCAAGGTGGTATACAACCCGCGGGAATGCGCGGGAAGGTGCGGGATGTAAGTGGCGAAAACCGATTTTTTCAGTTTTCCCCGCTCGGATTCAGTTGAAACTGGTGTCGATCGTTCGGGCTCCGAGGGGCCTTCAAGGTGGTATACAACCCGCGGGAATTCGCGCTCATTTAATATATATATTTTTATGAAATCTAACAAAAATAAATCGAAATGTGAGAATAACAATGTAAAAAAATGTTCAACCTAACCTAACTTAAAAATAAAAATCGTTTGTTTATTGAAAACTTTCCATTTAATATATATTTTTATGAAATCTAACAAAAATAAATCGAAATGAGAGAATAAAAATGTAAAAAATGTTTAACCTAACCTAACCTAAGAATAAAAATCTTTTGTTTATTAAAAACTTCTTATTATATATATACATTTTTATGAAATCTAACAAAAAGAAATCGAAATGAGAGAATAAAAATGTAAAAAAATGTTCAACCTAACCTAAGAATAAAAATCTTTTGTTTATTAAAAACTTCTCATTTAATATATTTATTTTTATGAAATCTAACAAAAATAAATCGAAATGAGAGAATAAAAATGTAAAAAATGTTCAACCTAACCTAACCTAAGAATAAAAATCTTTTGTTTATTGAAAACTTCTCATTTAATATATATATATTTATGAAATCTAACAAAAAGAAATCGAAATGAGAGAATAAAAATGTAAAAAATGTTTAACCTAACCTAACCTAAGAATAAAAATCTTTTGTTTATTAAAAACTTCTCATTTAATATATATATATTTTTTAGAAATCTAACAAAAATAAATCGAAATGAGAGAATTAAAATGTAAAAAATGTTTAACCTAACCTAACCTAAGAATAAAAATCTTTTGTTTATTGAAAACTTCTCATTTAATATATATATTTTTATGAAATCTAACAAAAAGAAATCGAAATGAGAGAATAAAAATGTAAAAAATGTTTAACCTAACCTAAGAATAAAAATCTTTTGTTTATTAAAAACTTCTCATTTAATATATACATTTTTATGAAATCTAACAAAAAGAAATCGAAATGAGAGAATAAAAATGTAAAAAAATGTTCAACCTAACCTAACCTAAGAATAAAAATCTTTTGTTTATTGAAAACTTCTCATTTAATATATATATTTTTATGAAATCTAACAAAAAGAAATCGAAATGAGAGAATAAAAATGTAAAAAAATGTTCAACCTAACCTAACCTAAGAATAAAAATCTTTTGTTTATTGAAAACTTCTCATTTAATATATATATATTTATGAAATCTAACAAAAAGAAATCGAAATGTGAGAATAACAATTTAAAAAAATGTTCAACCTAACCTAACTTAAGAATAAAAATCTTTTGTTTATTAAAAACTTCTCATTTAATATATATATTTTTATGAAATCTAACAAAAAGAAATAGAAATGAGAGAATAAAAATGTGAAAAAATGTTCAACCTAACCTAACCTAAGAATAAAAATCTTTTGTTTATTGAAAACTTCTCATTTAATATATATATATTTATGAAATCTAACAAAAAGAAATCGAAATGTGAGAATAACAATTTAAAAAAATGTTCAACCTAACCTAACTTAAGAATAAAAATCTTTTGTTTATTAAAAACTTCTCATTTAATATATATATTTTTATGAAATCTAACAAAAAGAAATAGAAATGAGAGAATAAAAATGTGAAAAAATGTTCAACCTAACCTAACCTAAGAATAAAAATCTTTTGTTTATTGAAAACTTTTCAGTTTTCCCCGCTCGGATTCAGTTGAATCTGGTGTCGATCGTTCGGGCTTCGAGAGGCCTTCTAGGTGGTATACAACCCGCGGGAATGCGCGGGAAGGTGCGGGCGGTAAGTGGCAAAAAACGATTTTTTTCAGTTTTCCCCGCTCGGATTCAGTTGAAACTAGTGTCGATCGTTCGGGCTCGGAGGGGCCTTCAAGATGGTATACAACCCGCGGGAATGCGCGGGAAGGTGCGAGCTGTAAGTGGCGAAAACCGATTTTTTCAGTTTTCCCCGCTCGGATTCAGTTGAATCTGGTGTCGATCGTTCGGGCTCCGAGAGGCCTTCAAGGTGGTATACAACCCGCGGGAATGCGCGGGAAGGTGCGGGCGGTAAGTGGCGAAAACCGATTTTTTCAGTTTTCCCCGCTCGGATTCAGTTGAAACTGGTGTCGATCGTTCGGGCTCCGAGGGGCCTTCAAGGTGGTATACAACCCGCGGAAATGCGCGGGAAGGTGCGGGCTGTAAGTGGCAAAAACCGATTTTTTCAGTTTTCCCCGCTCGGATTTAGTTGAATCTGGTGTCGATCGTTCGGGCTCCGAGAGGCCTTCAAGGTGGTATACAACCCGCGGGAATGCGCGAGAAGGTGCGGACGGTAAGTGGCGAAAACCGATTTTTTCAGTTTTCCCCGCTCGGGTTCGGTTAAAACTGGTGTCGATCGTTCGGGCTCCGAGGGACCTTCAAGGTGGTATACAACCCGCGGGAATGCGCGGGAAGGTACTGGCGGTAAGTGGCGAAAACCGACTTTTTCAGTTTTCCCCGCTCGGATTCAGTTGAATCTGGTGTCGATCGTTCGGGCTCCGAGAGGCCTTCAAGGTGGTATACAACCCGCGGGAATGCGCGAGAAGGTGCGGACGGTAAGTGGCGAAAACCGATTTTTTCAGTTTTCCCCGCTCGGGTTCGGTTGAAACTGGTGTCGATCGTTCGGGCTCCGAGGGACCTTCAAGGTGGTATACAGCCCGCGGGAATGCGCGGGAAGGTGCGGGCGGTAAGTGGCGAAAACCGATTTTTTCAGTTTTCCCCGCTCGGATTCAGTTGAATCTGGTGTCGATCTTTCGGGCTCCAAGAGTCCTTCAAGTTGGTATACAACCCGCGGGAATGCGCGGGAAGGTGCGGGCGGTAAGTGGCGAAAACCGATTTTTTCAGTTTTCCCCGCTCGGATTCAGTTGAAACTGGTGTCGATCGTTCGGGCTCCGAGGGGCCTTCAAGGTGGTATACAACCCGCGGGAATGCACGGGAAGGTGCGGGCTGTAAGTGGCGAAAACCGATTTTTTCAGTTTTCCCCGCTCGGATTCTGTTAAATCTGGTGTCGATCGTTCGGGCTCCGAGAGGCCTTCAAGGTGGTATACAACCCGCGGGAATGCGCGGGAAGGTGCGGGCGGTAAGTGGCGAAAACCGATTTTTTCAGTTTTCCCCGCTCGGATTCAGTTGAAACTGGTGTCGATCGTGCGGGCTCCGAGGGGCCTTCAAGGTGGTATACAACCCGCGGAAATTCGCGCTCATTTAATATATATATTTTTATGAAATCTAACAAAAAGAAATCGAAATGTGAGAATAACAATGTAAAAAAATGTTCAACCTAACCTAACTTAAAAATAAAAATCTTTTGTTTATTGAAAACTTTCCATTTAATATATATTTTTATGAAATCTAACAAAAATAAATCGAAATGAGAGAATAAAAATGTAAAAAATGTTTAACCTAACCTAACCTAAGAATAAAAATGTTTTGTTTATTAAAAACTTCTCATTATATATATACATTTTTATGAAATCTAACAAAAAGAAATCGAAATGAGAGAATAAAAATGTAAAAAAATGTTCAACCTAACCTAACCTAAGAATAAAAACCTTTTGTTTATTGAAAACTTCTCATTTAATATATATATATTTATGAAATCTAACAAAAAGAAATCGAAATGTGAGAATAACAATTTAAAAAAATGTTCAACCTAACCTAACTTAAGAATAAAAATCTTTTGTTTATTAAAAACTTCTCATTTAATATATATATTTTTATGAAATCTAACAAAAAGAAATAGAAATGAGAGAATAAAAATGTGAAAAAATGTTCAACCTAACCTAACCTAAGAATAAAAATCTTTTGTTTATTGAAAACTTTTCAGTTTTCCCCGCTCGGATTCAGTTGAATCTGGTGTCGATCGTTCGGGCTTCGAGAGGCCTTCTAGGTGGTATACAACCCGCGGGAATGCGCGGGAAGGTGCGGGCGGTAAGTGGCAAAAAACGATTTTTTTCAGTTTTCCCCGCTCGGATTCAGTTGAAACTAGTGTCGATCGTTCGGGCTCGGAGGGGCCTTCAAGATGGTATACAACCCGCGGGAATGCGCGGGAAGGTGCGAGCTGTAAGTGGCGAAAACCGATTTTTTCAGTTTTCCCCGCTCGGATTCAGTTGAATCTGGTGTCGATCGTTCGGGCTCCGAGAGGCCTTCAAGGTGGTATACAACCCGCGGGAATGCGCGGGAAGGTGCGGGCGGTAAGTGGCGAAAACCGATTTTTTCAGTTTTCCCCGCTCGGATTCAGTTGAAACTGGTGTCGATCGTTCGGGCTCCGAGGGGCCTTCAAGGTGGTATACAACCCGCGGAAATGCGCGGGAAGGTGCGGGCTGTAAGTGGCAAAAACCGATTTTTTCAGTTTTCCCCGCTCGGATTTAGTTGAATCTGGTGTCGATCGTTCGGGCTCCGAGAGGCCTTCAAGGTGGTATACAACCCGCGGGAATGCGCGAGAAGGTGCGGACGGTAAGTGGCGAAAACCGATTTTTTCAGTTTTCCCCGCTCGGGTTCGGTTAAAACTGGTGTCGATCGTTCGGGCTCCGAGGGACCTTCAAGGTGGTATACAACCCGCGGGAATGCGCGGGAAGGTACTGGCGGTAAGTGGCGAAAACCGACTTTTTCAGTTTTCCCCGCTCGGATTCAGTTGAATCTGGTGTCGATCGTTCGGGCTCCGAGAGGCCTTCAAGGTGGTATACAACCCGCGGGAATGCGCGGGAAGGTGCGGGCGGTAAGTGGCGAAAACCGATTTTTTCAGTTTTCCCCGCTCGGATTCAGTTGAAACTGGTGTCGATCGTTCGGGCTCCGAGGGGCCTTCAAGGTGGTATACAACCCGCGGAAATGCGCGGGAAGGTGCGGGCTGTAAGTGGCAAAAACCGATTTTTTCAGTTTTCCCCGCTCGGATTTAGTTGAATCTGGTGTCGATCGTTCGGGCTCCGAGAGGCCTTCAAGGTGGTATACAACCCGCGGGAATGCGCGAGAAGGTGCGGACGGTAAGTGGCGAAAACCGATTTTTTCAGTTTTCCCCGCTCGGGTTCGGTTGAAACTGGTGTCGATCGTTCGGGCTCCGAGGGACCTTCAAGGTGGTATACAACCCGCGGGAATGCGCGGGAAGGTGCGGGCGGTAAGTGGCGAAAACCGACTTTTTCAGTTTTCCCCGCTCGGATTCAGTTGAATCTGGTGTCGATCGTTCGGGCTCCGAGGGGCCTTTAAGGTAGTATACAGCCCGCGGGAATGCGCGGGAAGGTGCGGGCGGTAAGTGGCGAAAACCGATTTTTTCAGTTTTCCCCGTTCGGATTCAGTTGAATCTGGTGTCGATCTTTCGGGCTCCAAGAGTCCTTCAAGTTGGTATACAACCCGCGGGAATGCGCGGGAAGGTGCGGGCGGTAAGTGGCGAAAACCGATTTTTTCAGTTTTCCCCGCTCGGATTCAGTTGAAACTGGTGTCGATCGTTCGGGCTCCGAGGGGCCTTCAAGGTGGTATACAACCCGCGGGAATGCGCGGGAAGGTGCGGGCTGTAAGTGGCGAAAACCGATTTTTTCAGTTTTCCCCGCTCGGATTCTGTTAAATCTGGTGTCGATCGTTCGGGCTCCGAGAGGCCTTCAAGGTGGTATACAACCCGCGGGAATGCGCGAGAAGGTGTGGACGGTAAGCGGCGAAAACCGATTTTTTCAGTTTTCCCCGCTCGGGTTCGGTTGAAACTGGTGTCGATCGTTCGGGCTCCGAGGGACCTTCAAGGTGGTATACAACCCGCGGGAATGCGCGGGAAGGTGCGGGCGGTAAGTGGCGAAAACCGACTTTTTCAGTTTTACCCGCTCGGATTCAGTTGAAACTAGTGTCGATCGTTCGGGCTCCGAGGGGCCTTCAAGGTGGTATACAACCCGCGGGAATGCGCGGGAAGGTGCGGGCGGTAAGTGGCGAAAACCGATTTTTTCAGTTTTCCCCGCTCGGATTCAGTTGAAACTGGTGTCGATCGTTCGGGCTCCGAGGGGCCTTCAAGGTGGTATACAACCCGCGGGAATGCGCGGGAAGGTGCGGGCTGTAAGTGGCGAAAACCGATTTTTTCAGTTTTCCCCGCTCGGATTCTGTTAAATCTGGTGTCGATCGTTCGGGCTCCGAGAGGCCTTCAAGGTGGTATACAACCCGCGGGAATGCGCGGGAAGGTGCGGGCGGTAAGTGGCGAAAACCGATTTTTTCAGTTTTCCCCGCTCGGATTCAGTTGAAACTGGTGTCGATCGTTCGGGCTCCGAGGGGCCTTCAAGGTGGTATACAACCCGCGGGAATGCGCGGGAAGGTGCGGGCTGTAAGTGGCGAAAACCGATTTTTTCAGTTTTCCCCGCTCGGATTCTGTTAAATCTGGTATCGATCGTTCGGGCTCCGAGAGGCTTTCAAGGTGGTATACAACCCGCGGGAATGCGCGGGAAGGTGCGGGCGGTAAGTGGCGAAAACCGATTTTTTCAGTTTTCCCCGCTCGGATTCAGTTGAAACTGGTGTCGATCGTTCGGGCTCCGAGAGGCCTTCAAGGTGGTATACAACCCGCGGGAATGCGCGGGAAGGTGCGGGCGGTAAGTGGCGAAAACCGATTTTTTCAGTTTTCCCCGCTCGGATTCAGTTGAATCTGGTGTCGATCGTTCGGGCTCCGAGAGGCCTTCAAGGTGGTATACAACCCGCGGGAATGCGCGGGAAGGTGCGGGCGGTAAGTGGCGAAACCCATTTTTTCAATTTTCCCCGCTCGGATTCAGTTGAAACTGGTGTCGATCGTTCGGGCTCCGAGAGGCCTTCAAGGTGGTATACAACCCGCGGGAATGCGCTGGAAGGTGCGGGCGGTAAGTGGCGAAAACCGATTTTTTCAGTTTTCCCCGCTCGGATTCAGTTGAAACTGGTGTCGATCGTTCGGGCTCCGAGGGGCCTTCAAGGTGGTATACAACCCGCGGGAATGCGCGGGAAGGTGCGGGCGGTAAGTGGCGAAAACCGATTTTTTCAGTTTTCCCCGCTCGGATTCAGTTGAAACTGGTGTCGATCGTTCGGGCTCCGAGAGGCCTTCAAGGTGGTATACAACCCGCGGGAATGCGCGGGAAGGTGCGGGCGGTAAGTGGCGAAAACCGATTTTTTCAGTTTTCCCCGCTCGGATTCAGTTGAATCTGGTGTCGATCGTTCGGGCTCCGAGAGGCCTTCAAGGTGGTATACAACCCGCGGGAATGCGCGGGAAGGTGCGGGCGGTAAGTGGCGAAACCCATTTTTTCAATTTTCCCCGCTCGGATTCAGTTGAAACTGGTGTCGATCGTTCGGGCTCCGAGGGGCCTTCAAGGTGGTATACAACCCGCGGGAATGCGCGGGAAGGTGCGGGCTGTAAGTGGCGAAAACCGATTTTTTCAGTTTTCCCCGCTCGGATTCTGTTAAATCTGGTGTCGATCGTTCGGGCTCCGAGGGGCCTTCAAGGTGGTATACAACCCGCGGAAATTCGCGCTCATTTAATATATATATTTTTATGAAATCTAACAAAAATAAATCGAAATGAGAGAATAAAAATGTAAAAAATGTTCAACCTAACCTAAGAATAAAAATCTTTTGTTTATTAAAAACTTCTCATTTAATATATTTATTTTTATGAAATCTAACAAAAATAAATCGAAATGAGAGAATAAAAATGTAAAAAATGTTTAACCTAACCTAACCTAAGAATAAAAATCTTTTGTTTATTAAAAACTTCTCATTTAATATATATATTTTTATGAAATCTAACAAAAAGAAATCGAAATGAGAGAATAAAAATGTAAAAAAATCTTCAACCTAACCTAACCTAAGAATAAAAATCTTTTGTTTATTGAAAACTTCTCATTTAATATATATATTTTTTAGAAATCTAACAAAAATAAATCGAAATGAGAGAATAAAAATGTAAAAAATGTTTAACCTAACCTAACCTTAGAATAAAAATCTTTTGTTTATTGAAAACTTCTCATTTAATATATATATTTTTATGAAATCTAACAAAAAGAAATCGAAATGAGAGAATAAAAATGTAAAAAATGTTTAACCTAACCTAAGAATAAAAATCTTTTGTTTATTAAAAACTTCTCATTTAATATATATATTTTTATGAAATCTAACAAAAAGAAATCGAAATGAGAGAATAAAAATGTAAAAAAATCTTCAACCTAACCTAACCTAAGAATAAAAATCTTTTGTTTATTGAAAACTTCTCATTTAATATATATATTTTTTAGAAATCTAACAAAAATAAATCGAAATGAGAGAATAAAAATGTAAAAAATGTTTAACCTAACCTAACCTAAGAATAAAAATCTTTTGTTTATTGAAAACTTCTCATTTAATATATATATTTTTATGAAATCTAACAAAAAGAAATCGAAATGAGAGAATAAAAATGTAAAAAATGTTTAACCTAACCTAAGAATAAAAATCTTTCATTTATTAAAAACTTCTCATTTAATATATACATTTTTATGAAATCTAACAAAAAGAAATCGAAATGAGAGAATAAAAATGTAAAAAAATGTTCAACCTAACCTAACCTAAGAATAAAAATATTTTGTTTATTGAAAACTTCTCATTTCATATATATATTTTTATGAAATCTAACAAAAAGAAATCGAAATGAGAGAATAAAAATGTAAAAAAATGTTCAACCTAACCTAACCTAAGAATAAAAATCTTTTGTTTATTGAAAATTTCTCATTTAATATATATATATTTATGAAATCTAACAAAAAGAAATCGAAATGTGAGAATAACAATTTAAAAAAATGTTCAACCTAACCTAACTTAAGAATAAAAATCTTTTGTTTATTAAAAACTTCTCATTTAATATATATATTTTTATGAAATCTAACAAAAAGAAATAGAAATGAGAGAATAAAAATGTGAAAAAATGTTCAACCTAACCTAACCTAAGAATAAAAATCTTTTGTTTATTGAAAACTTTTCAGTTTTCCCCGCTCGGATTCAGTTGAATCTGGTGTCGATCGTTCGGGCTTCGAGAGGCCTTCTAGGTGGTATACAACCCGCGGGAATGCGCGGGAAGGTGCGGGCGGTAAGTGGCGAAAACCGATTTTTTCAGTTTTCCCCGCTCGGATTCAGTTGAAACTGGTGTCGATCGTTCGGGCTCCGAGGGGCCTTCAAGGTGGTATACAACCCGCGGAAATGCGCGGGAAGGTGCGGGCTGTAAGTGGCAAAAACCGATTTTTTCAGTTTTCCCCGCTCGGATTTAGTTGAATCTGGTGTCGATCGTTCGGGCTCCGAGAGGCCTTCAAGGTGGTATACAACCCGCGGGAATGCGCGAGAAGGTGTGGACGGTAAGCGGCGAAAACCGATTTTTTCAGTTTTCCCCGCTCGGGTTCGGTTGAAACTGGTGTCGATCGTTCGGGCTCCGAGGGACCTTCAAGGTGGTATACAACCCGCGGGAATGCGCGGGAAGGTGCGGGCGGTAAGTGGCGAAAACCGATTTTTTCAGTTTTCCCCGCTCGGGTTCGGTTGAAACTGGTGTCGATCGTTCGGGCTCCGAGGGGCCTTCAAGGTGGTATACAACCCGCGGAAATTCGCGCTCATTTAATATATATATTTTTATGAAATCTAACAAAAATAAATCGAAATGAGAGAATAAAAATGTAAAAAATGTTCAACCTAACCTAAGAATAAAAATCTTTTGTTTATTAAAAACTTCTCATTTAATATATATATTTTTATGAAATCTAACAAAAAGAAATCGAAATGAGAGAATAAAAATGTAAAAAAATCTTCAACCTAACCTAACCTAAGAATAAAAATCTTTTGTTTATTGAAAACTTCTCATTTAATATATATATTTTTATGAAATCTAACAAAAAGAAATCGAAATGAGAGAATAAAAATGTAAAAAAATCTTCAACCTAACCTAACCTAAGAATAAAAATCTTTTGTTTATTGAAAACTTCTCATTTAATATATATATTTTTTAGAAATCTAACAAAAATAAATCGAAATGAGAGAATAAAAATGTAAAAAATGTTTAACCTAACTTAACCTAAGAATAAAAATCTTTTGTTTATTGAAAACTTCTCATTTAATATATACATTTTTATGAAATCTAACAAAAAGAAATCGAAATGAGAGAATAAAAATGTAAAAAAATGTTCAACCTAACCTAACCTAAGAATAAAAATATTTTGTTTATTGAAAACTTCTCATTTCATATATATATTTTTATGAAATCTAACAAAAAGAAATCGAAATGAGAGAATAAAAATGTAAAAAAATGTTCAACCTAACCTAACCTAAGAATAAAAATCTTTTGTTTATTGAAAACTTCTCATTTAATATATATATATTTATGAAATCTAACAAAAAGAAATCGAAATGTGAGAATAACAATTTAAAAAAATGTTCAACCTAACCTAACTTAAGAATAAAAATCTTTTGTTTATTAAAAACTTCTCATTTAATATATATATTTTTATGAAATCTAACAAAAAGAAATAGAAATGAGAGAATAAAAATGTGAAAAAATGTTCAACCTAACCTAACCTAAGAATAAAAATCTTTTGTTTATTGAAAACTTTTCAGTTTTCCCCGCTCGGATTCAGTTGAATCTGGTGTCGATCGTTCGGGCTTCGAGAGGCCTTCTAGGTGGTATACAACCCGCGGGAATGCGCGGGAAGGTGCGGGCGGTAAGTGGCGAAAACCGATTTTTTCAGTTTTCCCCGCTCGGATTCAGTTGAAACTGGTGTCGATCGTTCGGGCTCCGAGGGGCCTTCAAGGTGGTATACAATCCGCGGAAATGCGCGGGAAGGTGCGGGCTGTAAGTGGCAAAAACCGATTTTTTCAGTTTTCCCCGCTCGGATTTAGTTGAATCTGGTGTCGATCGTTCGGGCTCCGAGAGGCCTTCAAGGTGGTATACAACCCGCGGGAATGCGCGAGAAGGTGCGGACGGTAAGTGGCGAAAACCGATTTTTTCAGTTTTCCCCGCTCGGGTTCGGTTGAAACTGGTGTCGATCGTTCGGGCTCCGAGGGACCTTCAAGGTGGTATACAACCCGCGGGAATGCGCGGGAAGGTGCGGGCGGTAAGTGGCGAAAACCGACTTTTTCAGTTTTACCCGCTCGGATTCAGTTGAAACTAGTGTCGATCGTTCGGGCTCCGAGGGGCCTTCAAGGTGGTATACAACCCGCGGGAATGCGCGGGAAGGTGCGAGCTGTAAGTGGCGAAAACCGATTTTTTCAGTTTTCCCCGCTCGGATTCAGTTGAATCTGGTGTCGATCGTTCGGGCTCCGAGAGGCCTTTAAGGTGGTATACAACCCGCGGGAATGCGCGGGAAGGTGCGGGCGGTAAGTGGCGAAAACCGATTTTTTCAGTTTTCCCCGCTCGGATTCAGTTGAAACTGGTGTCGATCGTTCGGGCTCCGAGGGGCCTTCAAGGTGGTATACAACCCGCGGGAATGCGCGGGAAGGTGCGGGCTGTAAGTGGCGAAAACCGATTTTTTCAGTTTTCCCCGCTCGGATTCTGTTAAATCTGGTGTCGATCGTTCGGGCTCCGAGAGGCCTTCAAGGTGGTATACAACCCGCGGGAATGCGCGGGAAGGTGCGGGCGGTAAGTGGCGAAAACCGATTTTTTCAGTTTTCCCCGCTCGGATTCAGTTGAAACTAATGTCGATCGTTCGGGCTCCGAGGGGCCTTCAAGGTGGTATACAATCCGCGGAAATGCGCGGGAAGGTGCGGGCTGTAAGTGGCAAAAACCGATTTTTTCAGTTTTCCCCGCTCGGATTTAGTTGAATCTGGTGTCGATCGTTCGGGCTCCGAGAGGCCTTCAAGGTGGTATACAACCCGCGGGAATGCGCGAGAAGGTGCGTACGGTAAGTGGCGAAAACCGATTTTTTCAGTTTTCCCCGCTCGGGTTCGGTTGAAACTGGTGTCGATCGTTCGGGCTCCGAGGGACCTTCAAGGTGGTATACAACCCGCGGGAATGCGCGGGAAGGTGCGGGCGGTAAGTGGCGAAAACCGACTTTTTCAGTTTTACCCGCTCGGATTCAGTTGAAACTAGTGTCGATCGTTCGGGCTCCGAGGGGCCTTCAAGGTGGTATACAACGCGCGGGAATGCGCGGGAAGGTGCGAGCTGTAAGTGGCGAAAACCGATTTTTTCAGTTTTCCCCGCTCGGATTCAGTTGAATCTGGTGTCGATCGTTCGGGCTCCGAGAGGCCTTTAAGGTGGTATACAACCCGCGGGAATGCGCGGGAAGGTGCGGGCGGTAAGTGGCGAAAACCGATTTTTTCAGTTTTCCCCGCTCGGATTCAGTTGAAACTGGTGTCGATCGTTCGGGCTCCGAGGGGCCTTCAAGGTGGTATACAACCTGCGGGAATGCGCGGGAAGGTGCGGGCTGTAAGTGGCGAAAACCGATTTTTTCAGTTTTGCCCGCTCGGATTCTGTTAAATCTGGTGTCGATCGTTCGGGCTCCGAGAGGCCTTCAAGGTGGTATACAACCCGCGGGAATGCGTGGGAAGGTGCGGGCGGTAAGTGGCGAAAACCGATTTTTTCAGTTTTCCCCGCTCGGATTCAGTTGAATCTGGTGTCGATCGTTCGGGCTCCGAGAGGCCTTCAAGGTGGTATACAACCCGCGGGAATGCGCGGGAAGGTGCGGGCGGTAAGTGGCGAAACCCATTTTTTCAATTTTCCCCGCTCGGATTCAGTTGAAACTGGTGTCGATCGTTCGGGCTCCGAGGGGCCTTCAAGGTGGTATACAACCCGCGGGAATGCGCGGGAAGGTGCGGGCGGTAAGTGGCGAAAACCGATTTTTTCAGTTTTCCCCGCTCGGATTCAGTTGAAACTGGTGTCGATGGTTCGGGCTCCGAGGGGCCTTCAAGGTGGTATACAACCCGCGGAAATTCGCGCTCATTTAATATATATATTTTTATGAAATCTAACAAAAATAAATCGAAATGAGAGAATAAAAATGTAAAAAATGTTCAACCTAACCTAAGAATAAAAATCTTTTGTTTATTAAAAACTTCTCATTTAATATATATATTTTTATGAAATCTAACAAAAAGAAATCGAAATGAGAGAATAAAAATGTAAAAAAATCTTCAACCTAACCTAACCTAAGAATAAAAATCTTTTGTTTATTGAAAACTTCTCATTTAATATATATATTTTTTAGAAATCTAACAAAAATAAATCGAAATGAGAGAATAAAAATGTAAAAAATGTTTAACCTAACCTAACCTTAGAATAAAAATCTTTTGTTTATTGAAAACTTCTCATTTAATATATATATTTTTATGAAATCTAACAAAAAGAAATCGAAATGAGAGAATAAAAATGTAAAAAATGTTTAACCTAACCTAGGAATAAAAATCTTTTGTTTATTAAAAACTTCTCATTTAATATATATATTTTTATGAAATCTAACAAAAAGAAATCGAAATGAGAGAATAAAAATGTAAAAAAATCTTCAACCTAACCTAACCTAAGAATAAAAATCTTTTGTTTATTGAAAACTTCTCATTTAATATATATATTTTTTAGAAATCTAACAAAAATAAATCGAAATGAGAGAATAAAAATGTAAAAAATGTTTAACCTAACTTAACCTAAGAATAAAAATCTTTTGTTTATTGAAAACTTCTCATTTAATATATATATTTTTATGAAATCTAACAAAAAGAAATCGAAATGAGAGAATAAAAATGTAAAAAATGTTTAACCTAACCTAAGAATAAAAATCTTTTGTTTATTGAAAACTTCTCATTTAATATATATATTTTTATGAAATCTAACAAAAAGAAATCGAAATGAGAGAATAAAAATGTAAAAAATGTTTAACCTAACCTAAGAATAAAAATCTTTTATTTATTAAAAACTTCTCATTTAATATATACATTTTTATGAAATCTAACAAAAAGAAATCGAAATGAGAGAATAAAAATGTAAAAAAATGTTCAACCTAACCTAACCTAAGAATAAAAATATTTTGTTTATTGAAAACTTCTCATTTCATATATATATTTTTATGAAATCTAACAAAAAGAAATCGAAATGAGAGAATAAAAATGTAAAAAAATGTTCAACCTAACCTAACCTAAGAATAAAAATCTTTTGTTTATTGAAAACTTCTCATTTAATATATATATATTTATGAAATCTAACAAAAAGAAATCGAAATGTGAGAATAACAATTTAAAAAAATGTTCAACCTAACCTAACTTAAGAATAAAAATCTTTTGTTTATTAAAAACTTCTCATTTAATATATATATTTTTATGAAATCTAACAAAAAGAAATAGAAATGAGAGAATAAAAATGTGAAAAAATGTTCAACCTAACCTAACCTAAGAATAAAAATCTTTTGTTTATTGAAAACTTTTCAGTTTTCCCCGCTCGGATTCAGTTGAATCTGGTGTCGATCGTTCGGGCTTCGAGAGGCCTTCTAGGTGGTATACAACCCGCGGGAATGCGCGGGAAGGTGCGGGCGGTAAGTGGCGAAAACCGATTTTTTCAGTTTTCCCCGCTCGGATTCAGTTGAAACTGGTGTCGATCGTTCGGGCTCCGAGGGGCCTTCAAGGTGGTATACAATCCGCGGAAATGCGCGGGAAGGTGCGGGCTGTAAGTGGCAAAAACCGATTTTTTCAGTTTTCCCCGCTCGGATTTAGTTGAATCTGGTGTCGATCGTTCGGGCTCCGAGAGGCCTTCAAGGTGGTATACAACCCGCGGGAATGCGCGAGAAGGTGCGGACGGTAAGTGGCGAAAACCGATTTTTTCAGTTTTCCCCGCTCGGGTTCGGTTGAAACTGGTGTCGATCGTTCGGGCTCCGAGGGACCTTCAAGGTGGTATACAACCCGCGGGAATGCGCGGGAAGGTGCGGGCGGTAAGTGGCGAAAACCGACTTTTTCAGTTTTACCCGCTCGGATTCAGTTGAAACTAGTGTCGATCGTTCGGGCTCCGAGGGGCCTTCAAGGTGGTATACAACCCGCGGGAATGCGCGGGAAGGTGCGAGCTGTAAGTGGCGAAAACCGATTTTTTCAGTTTTCCCCGCTCGGATTCAGTTGAATCTGGTGTCGATCGTTCGGGCTCCGAGAGGCCTTTAAGGTGGTATACAACCCGCGGGAATGCGCGGGAAGGTGCGGGCGGTAAGTGGCGAAAACCGATTTTTTCAGTTTTCCCCGCTCGGATTCAGTTGAAACTGGTGTCGATCGTTCGGGCTCCGAGGGGCCTTCAAGGTGGTATACAACCCGCGGGAATGCGCGGGAAGGTGCGGGCTGTAAGTGGCGAAAACCGATTTTTTCAGTTTTCCCCGCTCGGATTCTGTTAAATCTGGTGTCGATCGTTCGGGCTCCGAGAGGCCTTCAAGGTGGTATACAACCCGCGGGAATGCGCGGGAAGGTGCGGGCGGTAAGTGGCGAAAACCGATTTTTTCAGTTTTCCCCGCTCGGATTCAGTTGAATCTGGTGTCGATCGTTCGGGCTCCGAGAGGCCTTCAAGGTGGTATACAACCCGCGGGAATGCGCGGGAAGGTGCGGGCGGTAAGTGGCGAAACCCATTTTTTCAATTTTCCCCGCTCGGATTCAGTTGAAACTGGTGTCGATCGTTCGGGCTCCGAGGGGCCTTCAAGGTGGTATACAACCCGCGGAAATGCGCGGGAAGGTGCGGACGGTAAGTGGCGAAAACCGATTTTTTCAGTTTTCCCCGCTCGGATTCTGTTAAATCTGGTGTCGATCGTTCGGGCTCCGAGAGGCCTTCAAGGTGGTATACAACCCGCGGGAATGCGCGGGAAGGTGCGGACGGTAAGTGGCGAAAACCGATTTTTTCAGTTTTCCCCGCTCGGATTCGGTTGAAACTGGTGTCGATCGTTCGGGCTCCGAGGGACCTTCAAGGTGGTATACAACCCGCGGGAATGCGCGGGAAGGTGCGGGCGGTAAGTGGCGAAAACCGATTTTTTCAGTTTTCCCCGCTCGGATTCAGTTGAAACTGGTGTCGATCGTTCGGGCTCCGAGGGGCCTTCAAGGTGGTATACAACCCGCGGGAATTCGCGCTCATTTAATATATATATTTTTATGAAATCTAACAAAAATAAATCGAAATGAGAGAATAAAAATGTAAAAAATGTTTAACCTAACCTAGGAATAAAAATCTTTTGTTTATTAAAAACTTCTCATTTAATATATATATTTTTATGAAATCTAACAAAAAGAAATCGAAATGAGAGAATAAAAATGTAAAAAAATCTTCAACCTAACCTAACCTAAGAATAAAAATCTTTTGTTTATTGAAAACTTCTCATTTAATATATATATTTTTTAGAAATCTAACAAAAATAAATCGAAATGAGAGAATAAAAATGTAAAAAATGTTTAACCTAACTTAACCTAAGAATAAAAATCTTTTGTTTATTGAAAACTTCTCATTTAATATATATATTTTTATGAAATCTAACAAAAAGAAATCGAAATGAGAGAATAAAAATGTAAAAAATGTTTAACCTAACCTAAGAATAAAAATCTTTTGTTTATTGAAAACTTCTCATTTAATATATATATTTTTATGAAATCTAACAAAAAGAAATCGAAATGAGAGAATAAAAATGTAAAAAATGTTTAACCTAACCTAAGAATAAAAATCTTTTATTTATTAAAAACTTCTCATTTAATATATACATTTTTATGAAATCTAACAAAAAGAAATCGAAATGAGAGAATAAAAATGTAAAAAAATGTTCAACCTAACCTAACCTAAGAATAAAAATATTTTGTTTATTGAAAACTTCTCATTTCATATATATATTTTTATGAAATCTAACAAAAAGAAATCGAAATGAGAGAATAAAAATGTAAAAAAATGTTCAACCTAACCTAACCTAAGAATAAAAATCTTTTGTTTATTGAAAACTTCTCATTTAATATATATATATTTATGAAATCTAACAAAAAGAAATCGAAATGTGAGAATAACAATTTAAAAAAATGTTCAACCTAACCTAACTTAAGAATAAAAATCTTTTGTTTATTAAAAACTTCTCATTTAATATATATATTTTTATGAAATCTAACAAAAAGAAATAGAAATGAGAGAATAAAAATGTGAAAAAATGTTCAACCTAACCTAACCTAAGAATAAAAATCTTTTGTTTATTGAAAACTTTTCAGTTTTCCCCGCTCGGATTCAGTTGAATCTGGTGTCGATCGTTCGGGCTTCGAGAGGCCTTCTAGGTGGTATACAACCCGCGGGAATGCGCGGGAAGGTGCGGGCGGTAAGTGGCGAAAACCGATTTTTTCAGTTTTCCCCGCTCGGATTCAGTTGAAACTGGTGTCGATCGTTCGGGCTCCGAGGGGCCTTCAAGGTGGTATACAATCCGCGGAAATGCGCGGGAAGGTGCGGGCTGTAAGTGGCAAAAACCGATTTTTTCAGTTTTCCCCGCTCGGATTTAGTTGAATCTGGTGTCGATCGTTCGGGCTCCGAGAGGCCTTCAAGGTGGTATACAACCCGCGGGAATGCGCGAGAAGGTGCGGACGGTAAGTGGCGAAAACCGATTTTTTCAGTTTTCCCCGCTCGGGTTCGGTTGAAACTGGTGTCGATCGTTCGGGCTCCGAGGGACCTTCAAGGTGGTATACAACCCGCGGGAATGCGCGGGAAGGTGCGGGCGGTAAGTGGCGAAAACCGACTTTTTCAGTTTTACCCGCTCGGATTCAGTTGAAACTAGTGTCGATCGTTCGGGCTCCGAGGGGCCTTCAAAATGGTATACAACCCGCGGGAATGCGCGGGAAGGTGCGAGCTGTAAGTGGCGAAAACCGATTTTTTCAGTTTTCCCCGCTCGGATTCAGTTGAATCTGGTGTCGATCGTTCGGGCTCCGAGAGGCCTTTAAGGTGGTATACAACCCGCGGGAATGCGCGGGAAGGTGCGGGCGGTAAGTGGCGAAAACCGATTTTTTCAGTTTTCCCCGCTCGGATTCAGTTGAAACTGGTGTCGATCGTTCGGGCTCCGAGGGGCCTTCAAGGTGGTATACAACCCGCGGGAATGCGCGGGAAGGTGCGGGCTGTAAGTGGCGAAAACCGATTTTTTCAGTTTTCCCCGCTCGGATTCTGTTAAATCTGGTGTCGATCGTTCGGGCTCCGAGAGGCCTTCAAGGTGGTATACAACCCGCGGGAATGCGCGGGAAGGTGCGGGCGGTAAGTGGCGAAAACCGATTTTTTCAGTTTTCCCCGCTCGGATTCAGTTGAATCTGGTGTCGATCGTTCGGGCTCCGAGAGGCCTTCAAGGTGGTATACAACCCGCGGGAATGCGCGGGAAGGTGCGGGCGGTAAGTGGCGAAACCCATTTTTTCAATTTTCCCCGCTCGGATTCAGTTGAAACTGGTGTCGATCGTTCGGGCTCCGAGGGGCCTTCAAGGTGGTATACAACCCGCGGAAATGCGCGGGAAGGTGCGGACGGTAAGTGGCGAAAACCGATTTTTTCAGTTTTCCCCGCTCGGATTCGGTTGAAACTGGTGTCGATCGTTCGGGCACCGAGGGACCTTCAAGGTGGTATACAACCCGCGGGAATGCGCGGGAAGGTGCGGACGGTAAGTGGCGAAAACCGATTTTTTCAGTTTTCCCCGCTCGGATTCGGTTGAAACTGGTGTCGATCGTTCGGGCTCCGAGGGACCTTCAAGGTGGTATACAACCCGCGGGAATGCGCGGGAAGGTGCGGGCGGTAAGTGGCGAAAACCGATTTTTTCAGTTTTCCCCGCTCGGATTCAGTTGAAACTGGTGTCGATCGTTCGGGCTCCGAGGGGCCTTCAAGGTGGTATACAACCCGCGGGAATTCGCGCTCATTTAATATATATATTTTTATGAAATCTAACAAAAATAAATCGAAATGAGAGAATAAAAATGTAAAAAATGTTCAACCTAACCTAAGAATAAAAATCTTTTGTTTATTAAAAACTTCTCATTTAATATATTTATTTTTATGAAATCTAACAAAAATAAATCGAAATGAGAGAATAAAAATGTAAAAAATGTTCAACCTAACCTAACCTAAGAATAAAAATCTTTTGTTTATTGAAAACTTCTCATTTAATATATATATTTTTATGAAATCTAACAAAAAGAAATCGAAATGAGAGAATAAAAATGTAAAAAATGTTTAACCTAACCTAACCTAAGAATAAAAATCTTTTGTTTATTAAAAACTTCTCATTTAATATATATATTTTTATGAAATCTAACAAAAAGAAATAGAAATGAGAGAATAAAAATGTGAAAAAATGTTCAACCTAACCTAACCTAAGAATAAAAATCTTTTGTTTATTGAAAACTTTTCAGTTTTCCCCGCTCGGATTCAGTTGAATCTGGTGTCGATCGTTCGGGCTCCGAGAGGCCTTTAAGGTGGTATACAACCCGCGGGAATGCGCGGGAAGGTGCGGGCGGTAAGTGGCGAAAACCGATTTTTTCAGTTTTCCCCGCTCGGATTCAGTTGAAACTGGTGTCGATCGTTCGGGCTCCGAGGGGCCTTCAAAGTGGTATACAACCCGCGGGAATGCGCGGGAAGGTGCGGGCTGTAAGTGGCGAAAACCGATTTTTTCAGTTTTCCCCGCTCGGATTCTGTTAAATCTGGTGTCGATCGTTCGGACTCCGAGAGGCCTTCAAGGTGGTATACAACCCGCGGGAATGCGCGGGAAGGTGCGGGCGGTAAGTGGCGAAACCCATTTTTTCAATTTTCCCCGCTCGGATTCAGTTGAAACTGGTGTCGATCGTTCGGGCTCCGAGGGGCCTTCAAGGTGGTATACAACCCGCGGAAATGCGCGGGAAGGTGCGGACGGTAAGTGGCGAAAACCGATTTTTTCAGTTTTCCCCGCTCGGATTCGGTTGAAACTGGTGTCGATCGTTCGGGCTCCGAGGGACCTTCAAGGTGGTATACAACCCGCGGGAATGCGCGGGAAGGTGCGGACGGTAAGTGGCGAAAACCGATTTTTTCAGTTTTCCCCGCTCGGATTCGGTTGAAACTGGTGTCGATCGTTCGGGCTCCGAGGGACCTTCAAGGTGGTATACAACCCGCGGGAATGCGCGGGAAGGTGCGGGCGGTAAGTGGCGAAAACCGATTTTTTCAGTTTTCCCCGCTCGGATTCAGTTGAAACTGGTGTCGATCGTTCGGGCTCCGAGGGGCCTTCAAGGTGGTATACAACCCGCGGGAATTCGCGCTCATTTAATATATATATTTTTATGAAATCTAACAAAAATAAATCGAAATGAGAGAATAAAAATGTAAAAAATGTTCAACCTAACCTAAGAATAAAAATCTTTTGTTTATTAAAAACTTCTCATTTAATATATTTATTTTTATGAAATCTAACAAAAATAAATCGAAATGAGAGAATAAAAATGTAAAAAATGTTCAACCTAACCTAACCTAAGAATAAAAATCTTTTGTTTATTGAAAACTTCTCATTTAATATATATATTTTTATGAAATCTAACAAAAAGAAATCGAAATGAGAGAATAAAAATGTAAAAAATGTTTAACCTAACCTAACCTAAGAATAAAAATCTTTTGTTTATTAAAAACTTCTCATTTAATATATATATTTTTATGAAATCTAACAAAAAGAAATAGAAATGAGAGAATAAAAATGTGAAAAAATGTTCAACCTAACCTAACCTAAGAATAAAAATCTTTTGTTTATTGAAAACTTTTCAGTTTTCCCCGCTCGGATTCAGTTGAATCTGGTGTCGATCGTTCGGGCTCCGAGAGGCCTTTAAGGTGGTATACAACCCGCGGGAATGCGCGGGAAGGTGCGGGCGGTAAGTGGCGAAAACCGATTTTTTCAGTTTTCCCCGCTCGGATTCAGTTGAAACTGGTGTCGATCGTTCGGGCTCCGAGGGGCCTTCAAGGTGGTATACAACCCGCGGGAATGCGCGGGAAGGTGCGGGCTGTAAGTGGCGAAAACCGATTTTTTCAGTTTTCCCCGCTCGGATTCTGTTAAATCTGGTGTCGATCGTTCGGACTCCGAGAGGCCTTCAAGGTGGTATACAACCCGCGGGAATGCGCGGGAAGGTGCGGGCGGTAAGTGGCGAAAACCGATTTTTTCAGTTTTCCCCGCTCGGATTCAGTTGAAACTGGTGTCGATCGTTCGGGCTCCGAGAGGCCTTCAAGGTGGTATACAACCCGCGGGAATGCGCGGGAAGGTGCGGGCGGTAAGTGGCGAAACCCATTTTTTCAATTTTCCCCGCTCGGATTCAGTTGAAACTGGTGTCGATCGTTCGGGCTCCGAGGGGCCTTCAAGGTGGTATACAACCCGCGGGAATGCGCGGGAAGGTGCGGGCTGTAAGTGGCGAAAACCGATTTTTTCAGTTTTCCCCGCTCGGATTCTGTTAAATCTGGTGTCGATCGTTCGGGCTCCGAGAGGCCTTCAAGGTGGTATACAACCCGCGGGAATGCGCGGGAAGGTGCGGGCGGTAAGTGGCGAAAACCGATTTTTTCAGTTTTCCCCGCTCGGATTCAGTTGAAACTGGTGTCGATCGTTCGGGCTCCGAGGGGCCTTCAAGGTGGTATACAACCTGCGGAAATTCGCGCTCATTTAATATATATATTTTTATGAAATCTAACAAAAATAAATCGAAATGAGAGAATAATAATGTAAAAAATGTTCAACCTAACCTAAGAATAAAAATCTTTTGTTTATTAAGAACTTCTCATTTAATATATATATTTTTATGAAATCTAACAAAAAGAAATCGAAATGAGAGAATAAAAATGTAAAAAAATCTTCAACCTAACCTAACCTAAGAATAAAAATCTTTTGTTTATTGAAAACTTCTCATTTAATATATATATTTTTTAGAAATCTAACAAAAATAAATCGAAATGAGAGAATAAAAATGTAAAAAATGTTTAACCTAACCTAACCTTAGAATAAAAATCTTTTGTTTATTGAAAACTTCTCATTTAATATATATATTTTTATGAAATCTAACAAAAAGAAATCGAAATGAGAGAATAAAAATGTAAAAAATGTTTAACCTAACCTAGGAATAAAAATCTTTTGTTTATTAAAAACTTCTCATTAAATATATATATTTTTATGAAATCTAACAAAAAGAAATCGAAATGAGAGAATAAAAATGTAAAAAAATCTTCAACCTAACCTAACCTAAGAATAAAAATCTTTTGTTTATTGAAAACTTCTCATTTAATATATATATTTTTTAGAAATCTAACAAAAATAAATCGAAATGAGAGAATAAAAATGTAAAAAATGTTTAACCTAACCTAACCTAAGAACAAAAATCTTTTGTTTATTGAAAACTTCTCATTTAATATATATATTTTTATGAAATCTAACAAAAATAAATCGAAATGAGAGAATAAAAATGTAAAAAATGTTCAACTTAACCTAAGAATAAAAATCTTTTGTTTATTGAAAACTTCTCATTTAATATATATATATTTATGAAATCTAACAAAAAGAAATCGAAATGTGAGAATAACAATTTAAAAAAATGTTCAACCTAACCTAACTTAAGAATAAAAATCTTTTGTTTATTAAAAACTTCTCATTTAATATATATATTTTTATGAAATCTAACAAAAAGAAATCGAAATGAGAGAATAAAAATGTAAAAAAATGTTCAACCTAACCTAACCTAACCTAAGAATAAAAATCTTTTGTTTATTGAAAACTTCTCATTTAATATATATATTTTTATGAAATCTAACAAAAAGAAATCGAAATGAGAGAATAAAAATGTAAAAAATGTTTAACCTAACCTAACCTAAGAATAAAGTCTTTTGTTTATTAAAAACTTCTCATTATATATATACATTTTTATGAAATCTAACAAAAAGAAATCGAAATGAGAGAATAAAAATGTAAAAAATGTTCAACCTAACCTAAGAATAAAAATCTTTTGTTTATTAAAAACTTCTCATTTAATATATATATTTTTATGAAATCTAACAAAAAGAAATCGAAATGAGAGAATAAAAATGTAAAAAAATCTTCAACCTAACCTAACCTAAGAATAAAAATCTTTTGTTTATTGAAAACTTCTCATTTAATATATATATTTTTTAGAAATCTAACAAAAATAAATCGAAATGAGAGAATAAAAATGTAAAAAATGTTTAACCTAACCTAACCTTAGAATAAAAATCTTTTGTTTATTGAAAACTTCTCATTTAATATATATATTTTTATGAAATCTAACAAAAAGAAATCGAAATGAGAGAATAAAAATGTAAAAAATGTTTAACCTAACCTAGGAATAAAAATCTTTTGTTTATTAAAAACTTCTCATTAAATATATATATTTTTATGAAATCTAACAAAAAGAAATCGAAATGAGAGAATAAAAATGTAAAAAAATCTTCAACCTAACCTAACCTAAGAATAAAAATCTTTTGTTTATTGAGAACTTCTCATTTAATATATATATTTTTTAGAAATCTAACAAAAATAAATCGAAATGAGAGAATAAAAAT